>NC_142795.1:67181796-67313215 GCF_049724085.1 Artemia sp. Qi Xiang Cuo | reverse complement strand
ACCATACTCACCGGAAAAGGTTAGGTTAAATTATCATGAGCACTCATGATAAGCACATATGTGTACATGTGTATACATGTGTGTACATGTGACAAGGTAAACCACAACCATACACTAGTGAAATATTCCAACTCTGGCATTTCAATGAAAGAAATTCAAAATGAACTTTGAAAAATCAAGAAAATGTAACTGTGACAAGGTAAACCACAACCAAACACTACTGAAATAGTCCAACTCTTGCATTTCAAAGAAAGAAATTCAAAAAGAAGTTTGAAAAATCAAGAAACTGTAACTGTGACATGGTAAACGACAACCAAACACTACTGAAATAGTCCAACTCTTGCATTTCAACGATATAAATTAAAAATTAATTTGAAAAATCTAGAAAATATAACTGTGACAAGGTAAACCATAACCAAACACTACTGAAATATTCCAACTCTTGCACTTCAACGAAATAAATTCAAAATGAACTTTGAAAAATCAATAAATTGTAACTGTGACAAGGTAAACCATAACCAAACACTACTGAAATATTCCATCTCCTGCATTACAACGAAAGAAATTCAAAATGATCTTTGAATAATCAAGAATCTGTAAGTGTGTACATTATAAACCTAACAACCCAAGTCTGAACGAGTCCTTATATGTATATAAATCGATATAAAGTAAAAATTAAATTTGAAAAATCATGAAAATGTAAAATTTAAGATTACAGAAACGTTCAAAAACACAGGACTACTTTAAACTATTTAATTTCACTGAAGGAACTTCAAAATGAAATTTGAAAAAAAAAGAGAATGTAACTGTGACAAGGTAAACCAAGACCAGACACTTCTGAAATAATCCAACTCTTTCATTTCAACGAAATAAATTCAAAATGAACTTTGAAAAATCAAGAGAATGTAACTGTGACAAGGTAAACCATAACCAGACACTTCTGAAATAATCCAACTCTTGCATTTCAACGAAAGAAATTCAAAATGAACTTTGAAAAAATCAAGAAAATGTAAATGTTAAAATGTAAACAATAACAAGAAACTAATTAAATATTCAAAATCTTGAATTTCAAAGAAATAAATTAAAATGAAATTTGAAAAAATCGAGTTATTTAAACTTTTTATTTGTGAAAAAACTTTAAAACACTACTTAAATCTACAATCAATTTCTTTTAAAAGAAAGTAAGACAAATGGACATTGAAGAGTACTGTAATAATTACTGTGAACAGTTCAACACCAAAAAAACACTCCTGACAAATACACGCTCTATAATTAAAGCGAAAAACATACAAAATGAAAAATCAAGTATCACGAAGTTATTCCTTTTACAAGGTCAAAAGCAACCAACACTCCAGAGATAATCAAACTCGTGCATTTCAATTAAAAAAATTCACAAATCACTTAGAAAAATCATGAAAATATAACTTTGACAAGTTAAACCACAACCAAACTCTACTGAAATATTCCAACTCTTGAATTTCAATTAATGAAATTCAAAATGAAGTTTGAAAAATCAAGAAAATGTAACTGTGACAAGGTAAACCACGACCAAAAATTACTGAAATATTCCAACTCATGCATTTCAATGAAATAAATTCAAAATGAACTTTGTAAAATCATGAACATCTAACTTTGACAAGTTATACAATAACCATACACAACTTAAATATTCCAACTCTTGCATTTCAAAGAAAAAAATTCAAAATGTACATTGAAAAATCATGAAAATCTAACTGTGACAATGTATACAACACCCAAACATAACTCAAATATTCCAACTCTTGCATTTCAATGAAAGAAATTCCAAATGAACTTTGAAAAATCAAGAAAATGTATGTTTGACATGGTAAACCAAGACCAAACACTACTGAAATATTCCAACTCTTGCACTTCAAAGTAAGAAATTCAAAATAAACTTTGAAAAATCAAGAAAATGTAACTGTGACAAGGTAAACCACAAGCAAACACTACTGAAATATTCCAACTCTTGCATTTCAACGAAAGAAATTCAAAATGAACATTGAAAAATCAAGAAACTTTAACTGTGACAAGGTATACCATAACCATACACTACTGAAATATTCCAACTCTTGCATTTCAACGAAAGAAATTCAAAATGAACTTTGAAAAATCAAGAAAATGTTACTGTGACAAGGTAAACCACAACCAAACACTACTGAAATATTCCAACTCTTGCATTTCAATGAAAGAAATTCAAAATGAACTTTGAAAAATCAAGAAAATGTAACTGTGACAAGGTAAACCACAATCAAACACTTCTGAAATATTCCAAATCTTGCATTTCAAAGAAATAACTTCAAAATGAACTTTGAAAAATCATGAATATTTAACTGTGAAAAGTTAAACCACAACCAAACACTACTGAAATATTCCAACTCTTGCATTTCAACGAAATAAATTCAAATGAACTTTAAAAAATCACGAAAATGTAACTGTGACAAGGTAAACCACGACCAAACACTACTGAAATATTCCAACTCTTGCTTTTCAAAGAAAGAAATTCAAAATGATCTTTGAAAAATCAAGAAAATGTAACTGTTACAAGGTAAAACACGACCAAACACTACTGAAATATTCCAACTCTTGAATTTCAACGAAAGAAATTCAAATGAACTTTAAAAAATCAAGAAAATGTAATTGTGACAAGGTAAACCACGACCAAACACAAGTGAAATATTCCAACTATTGAATTTCAACGAAAGAAATTCAAAATGAACTATGAAAAATCAAGAAAATGTACCTGTGACAAGGTAAACTATAATAACACACTACTGAAATATTCCAACTCTTGTATTTCAAAGAAAGAAATTCAAATTGAAAAATGAAAATTAAAGAAAATTTACCTGTGACAATGGAAACCACAACCAAACACTATTGAAATATTCCAACTCTTGCATTTCAATGAAAGAAATTCAAAATGAAATTTGAAAAATCAAGAAAATGTAACTGTGACAAGGTAACCCACAAGCAAACACTACTGAAATATTCCAGCTCTTGCATTTCAACTAAATAAATTCAAATGAACTTTGAAAAATAAAGAATATGTAACTGTGACAAGGTAAACCACAAGCAAACACTACTGAAATATTCCAGCTCTTGCTTTTCAACGAAAGAAATTCAAATTGAACTTTGAAAAATCAAGAAAATGTAACTGTGACAAGGTAAACCGCAACCAAACACTACTGAAATATTCCAACTGTTGCATTTCAACGAATGAAATTCAAAATGAACTTTGAATAATCAAGAAAATGTAACTGTGACAAGGTAAACCACAACCAAACACTACTGAAATATTTCAACTCTTGCATTTCAACTAAAGAAATTCAAAATGAACTTTGAAAAATCATGAAAATGTATCTCTGACAAGGTAAACCACAACCAAACACTACTGAAATATTCCAACTCTTGCATTTCAACGAATGAAATTCAAAAAGAACTTTGAAGAATCAAGAAAATGTAACTGTGACAAGGTAAACCACAACCAAACACTACTGAAATATTCCAACTCTTGCATTTCAACGAAAGAAATTCAAAATTAACTTTGAAAAATCACGAAAATGTAACTGTGACAAAGGTAAACCACAACATCACACTACTGAAATATTCCAACTCTTGCATTTCAATGAAAGAAATTCAAAATGAACTTTGAAAAATCAAGAAAATGTAACTGTGACAAGGTAAACCACAACCAAACACTACTGAAATATTCCAACTCTTGCATTTCAATGAAAGAAATTCAAAATAAACTTTGAAAAATCAGGAAAATGTAACTGTGACATGGTAAACCACAACCAAACACTAGTGAAATATTCCAACTCTTGCATTTCAATGAAAGAAATTCAAAATTAACTTTGAAAAATAAGGAAAATGTAACTGTGACATGGTAAACCACAAACAAACACTAGTGAAATATTCCAACTCTTGCATTTCAACGAAAGAAATTCAAAATGAACTTTGAAAAATTAAGGGAATGTAACTGTGACAAGGTAAACCGCAACCAAACACTAGTGAAATATTCCAACTCTTGCATTTCAACGAAAGAAATTCAAATTTACTTTGAAAAAGTAAGGGAATGTAACTTTTACAAGGTAAAACACGACCAAACACTACTGAAATATTCCAACTCTTGCATTTCAATGAAAGAAATTCAAAATGAACTTTGAAAAATTAAGAAAATGTAACTGTGACAAGGTGAACCGCAAACAAACACTACTTAAATATTACAACTCTTTCATTTCAAAGAAAGAAATTCAAAATGAACTTTGAAAAATTAAGGGAATGTAACTGTGACAAGGTAAACCGCAACCAAACACTAATGAAATATTCCAACTCTTGCATTTCAACGAAAGAAATTCAAATTAACTTTGAAAAATCAAGTCAATGTAACTGTGACAAGGTAAACCACGACCAACCACTACTGAAATATTCCAACTCTTGCATTTCAATGTAAGAAATTCAAAATGAACTTTGAAAAATCAAGAAAATGTAACTGTGACAAGGTGAACCGCAACCAAACACTAGTGAAATATTCCAACTCTTGCATTTCAACGAAAGAAATTCAAAATGAACTTTGAAAAATTAAGGGAATATAACTGTGACATGGTAAACCACACCCAAACACTAGTGAAATATTCCAACTCTTGAATTTCATCGAAAGAAATTCAAAATGAACTTTGAAAAATTAAGTGAATGTAACTGTGACAAGGTAAACCGCAACCAAACACTACTGAAATATTCCAACTCTTGCATTTCAACGAAAGAAATTCAAAATGAACTATGAAAAATCAAGAAAATGTAACTGTGACAAGGTAAACCACGACAAAACACAACTGAAATATTCCAACTCTTGCATTTCAATGAAAGAAATTAAAAATTAACTTTGAAAAATCAAGAAAATGTAACTGTGACAAGGTAAACCGCAACCAAACACTACTGAAATAGTTCAACTCTTGCATTTCAACGAAATAAATTCAAAATGGACAATCAACAATTACGTGAATGTAACTGTGAAATCGTAAACTACCAACACACACTACAGAAATAGTCCAACTCTTTCAATACAAAGAAATAAATTCAAAATGGACTATCAAAAATAAAGGTAATGTAATTGTGACATGGTAAACTCCAGCATCACACTACTGAAATAGTCCAACTCTTGCATTTCAAAGAAAGAAATTCAAAATGAACTATGAAAAATTAAGGGAATGTAACTGTGACAAGGTAAACCGCAACCAAACACTACTGAAATATTCCAACTCTTGCATTTCAACGAAAGAAATTCAAAATGGACTATGAAAAATTAAGGTAATGTAACTGTGACAAAGTAAACTACAACATCACACTAGTGAAATATTCCAACTCTTGCATTTCAACGAAAGAAATTCAAAATGAACTTTGAAAAATTAAGGGAATGTAACTGTGACATGGTAAACTACAACATCACACTACTGAAATATTCCAACTCTTGCATTTCAACGAAAGAAATTCAAAATGAACTTTGAAAAATCAAGAAAATGTAACTGTGACAAGGTAAACCACAACCAAACACTACTGAAATATTCCAACTCTTGCATTTCAATGAAAGAAATTCAAAATGAACTTTGAAAAAATCAGACCTTTGGAGGGGGGAGGGGCCGGGGGCAGGGGGTCGTTCTGTGTCTCAATGCACAAAAAAGTATAAAAAATGATGAGGGAATGGGGGGGGGAGGGGAGGAGGAGGAGGAAGGAGGAGGTGGGAGGAGGAGGTAGAAGGAGGAGGGAGGAGGAGGAGGAAGGAGGTGGGAGGAGTAGGAGGAGGGAGGAGGAGGAGGAGGAGGAGGGATGAGGAGGAGGAGGAGGAGGAGGTGGGAGGAGGAGGAGGGGGGCCGGGGGAGGGCCTTTGGGGCACAGGGAGGGCCTTTGGGGCACAGGGAGGGCCTTTGGGTGTCTGGGTGACATTTGGGGACCGGTGGATGGCCTTTGGGACCCCGTTGGTCCTTTGGGAGCTCGATGGGCCTTTGGGGGGCCCGGGGATGGCCGTTGAGGGTCGGGGGTGGGCGTTGGGGGGTGCCGGTGGCCCTTTGGGAGCTTGGGGGACCTTGGAGTGTCCGGGGGGGCCGTTGGGGGCGTGGGGGACATTTGGGGACCGGTGGAGGGCCTTTGGGAGCCCGGTGGACCTTTGAGGACCGGGGGCTTCCTTCGGGGTTGGGGTATGAGGATTGGAACCCTTTGGGGTTGGGTTAGAGGACCTCACAACACTGTTCAAATGAAACTTGTGTATTATAACGACCACAGAGTTTCACCATTAAATTCTCTTCTAAAATCTCTTCAAAAATATTCTTTTAAAATGTCTCTATCTGTTTCGCTGAAATAGTTCCATTACCTGTCTAAAACGGTTTCGCCCAAATAATCCCTAAACGCAAATTCAGCGTGTTCCTTTGTTATTGGCATCTCTGTGCTAACGCATTTCAAATTAATAGGAAACCTTCTCGCACGCTAAAACAATTCATCGCTAAGATGTTTCTTGCCTAATTGTTTCCATGGCCTTTGGTTATTAATATCCTTTGGAGTTCGACCAGTAGAACTGTTCCCGAGGCAAAGACATTAATGACCTGGATCTATTCCTGGAGAAATGTTTCTAGGCGAAAATTTTTAAAGTCTGACAGATGATGTCATTGATTGATTGATCTGTCAAGAAAGGGAAATTAATTTGTTGTTTCTAAGGGGAATTATTGATTCACGATAGGTGAATTGAGGTCGACAGCACAGGTGTTCTGACTCGTGACAGCACCACGTGGTTTATGGCATGCACTTGTCCAAAAACAACAATAATAAATAAATCCCTCAGGCCTAAAGATTAAAGAAGCCTTAATGTTTCTTAATTCCCTCTTCGTGAATCAACAATTTCCCCGCCGATTATGTAAATCAATTTCTCAGGTTAAGCTAACCAAACAACAATGAAGCCATGTTTGTTTCTTAATTCCCCCATCGTGAATAAATAATTTCACCTAGCGAGTATGTAAATCACATATTAAAGAAGCCTTAATGTTTCTTAATTCTCCCCTTCGTGAATCAATAATTTCCCCTAGCGATTATGTATATCAATTTCTCAGGTTAGGCTAACCAAACAACAATGAAGCCTTGTTTGTTTCTTAATTCCCCCCTTCGTGAATCAATAATTCTCCCATCGATTATGTAAATCACCCCTCATGTCATTCGCACGTGGCCAAACAACAACAGATCGATTGACCTTGACACACCCACATTAGACTCGATCGATAATCCTTGAATAAATTATGTCCCGTCAGCATTAAACTAAATTGTAGATGGCAGCAGGGGTGCGTGACACGATCTTTAGGGTCACTTCTACTGACGAATACAACCAACTCGGGAGGAAAATTGATTTTTGGGCTTTCAAATTTTCCAAAAGTCGTATCGATTTCTGGTTCAACAAACGCTTATTTTCTCTCATACGCTTGAAGTTTTAGAATATGTGTGGCAACTTTCGCTACAGCAACCAGAAATCAGAACACAAATTCTAAAATAAGTTTGAAATCGTGAGCCCTGTTCGTTACCTATATTCACAAAGTTCAGAGATTTTCAACAAAGATTTTTATCACTGAACATTGGGGAAAAGTCTGATTTATCTGAAAAAATTTCTACCAAAGGATTCATTCAAAACGAAAAAAGCTCTTATGTCATATCTCCGCTAAAACAAGTAATTAACCGTTTTCAAACCAAGCACTAACAAACTAAGAGCCTATAAAATATCACAAAATAAAAATAACAAAAAAGGAAAAGGGATAAAAAAAACGTCACAATTTTTAGACAGGGCAAGAAAACCCCCATTTACAGACATAAAAAAATAAGATTTATATCTGGCTTTAACGATTTGTGACGTCCGATTTTCTTTTTCTGTTGCAACAAAACAAAGCTTTTCTATGAATGATTTGAAGGCATTTATTTCAGGACTTTTAAAAAATAAACAATTACAACAAGACAGAACTTTTAAAGTTTCTAACTTCTGTTTACCCCATGATATAGCTTCATATTTGTATAATAATGAAAAACTGAGCACGGCGGTTGAGTTGCAAGAGGGCTCAGTCAAATGGGATTCAGCTTAACGGGGATCAGTTTCACGGGGGTTCAGTTGCACAGGGTTTCAGTTGAACTGGGGTTCAGTTGCACGAGGGATCAGTTACACGAGGGTTCAGTTACACGAGGGTTCAGTTGAAAGGAGGTTCAGTTGCACGGGGGTTCAGTTAAATAGGGTTGAGGTGAAATGGGTTTCAGTTGCACGAGGGTTCAGTTAAAAGGGGTTCAGTTGCACGAGAATAGAGTTACACGAGGGTTCGGTTTCACGGGGATCCAGTTGCACGGGAGTTCAGCTGCAATTCAGTTACAGGGGTTCAGTTGCTTGAGGCTCAGTTACACGAGGGTTCTGTTGGAATGGAACCAAGCACTCTGATACTCAATTTCGCGTGTTGGGCTTCCACATCGATTGAATAATATATAATGCAAAGTGAAACCATAGTGAAATCTTAGTTTTGCAAATAGCTGGTACCATCCAAGTCTATGGGTCTCAATCAATTTGCTCTATGACAGAATAGCCTCGATGGTGAGCCGGTAGTATATGCAAGGTATTCAAACACCATATTGCTGATTTAACGTCAAATGCCGGATCTGGCAGATATATTCTTGCCCATACAGCAAAAGTTTGGGATGCATTTACTAGTAATAAGAAAGTGCATGGACTAGCAACTGCCCAAGCAATGCTAGACCTCCTGAGTCAATAGTATGCAATATATTAGACCGCCACTGCCTTCATTATATTCCTTAGACTAGTACATGGGTCTGGGTTTCCAATAGCGAAATGAAGAGTAAATCTGACCCATCAAAACGAGTATTGGTCATATTAAATAATTCAATTTGAGGTCATTGGTCGTACTTTACTTCGTCTTGAAGGTGTTTTGTGCCGAGGCGTCCTTCCATGTGATCGACCGCTTCCGGAAGCTAAAAACAGAAAAAAAACAGAACAAGAAAATCGGGTAGATGTTCAAGGAAGTTTTCGGATCATGGGTAGGACTCTGGAAAAATGACTGAAGATTTGGAAAACTGGATTAAGACGGCCAGAGAAGCTACTGCTGGCAGATCAAAATGGTCCCCTGAAATAATTCTAGGGTCCTTTGATGGTGGGCAGGAGGGCTCATCGTCTCTTCATGTTGAAAGTGAGTAAGAAATTAGAAACAAAAAAGTAACGGAAATGAAGTCCGAATCAAAAACAGTACCCCAAAATAAACAGCCATCGTCTTCATTGTTAGCAAAATTCTAAGTGATCCAAGTTAGTTTTTGAAGCCTAGGGGGGGTGAAAAATAAAAGCCACTCAGTAAATTGAAGCTTAAGCACTATTTTTTACTTAATTTTTACCAGTCGATGCTCCATAACTCTCCGATGTTAATGGCCGCCTTGTGTCCTGTGCGCTTTGTCCAACAGATAGGGGTTCTAACAGGAAGATCTTTGTTGGTATTTTTAACTGCCTAAGGCTACATTTTCTCTCTAAGTAAAATAACAGTGCGAACACTGAAATATAAAAAAAAACTTAAGAATTCATCAGCTGCTGAAAAGTGATTTATTAAGAAAATTCAAATATTTATATATTGAACAGGTAATCAAAACATCTTTATCTAAAGTCAATGCCCTGCCTATACGAGCCAGAATTTGGTCTGTAACCTTACTATTGCATGAGAAAATATCCATTTCTTAAAATAATTTGTTAAATCAGGGATCCTGTGTTAAAAAAGCCAAAAGTGTTGACCTACCAACCCTGTTCTCGCTCTTAAAACACCCCGTTTGAGACCTGAAAGGTTTCGATGCAGCGCATCCTATATATTTAGGTCTTTTTCAAAAATATGATACAGGTCGGTCTTTCTCCAAAATAAACTTCCACGGGCAATCTTTGTTAAATATTTCATGTTAATAGTAAATAATTTGCTTTTATTTTTGGGAAACAATTTGTTTTTCGAAGCATGAAAGAAAGTTAGCGTGATTCTGCAATGTTTGCAGCCTTCGGATAGAAATATGAAAAAGTTAAACCCTCCTTATCAAGGGAGTATAAAGTGGACCATATAATAGTTAATGTATGCTTTTATTGTTGAGAAGTTGGTCTCGTGTCCTAGGTAAGCAAGTTCTTCCTTTCTTTCTAATAGTTGAAATTCATTGGCTTTAGGTAGGATCGCCTCCTTTATTTTACTTACTCTACCGTTACTTTCAATCCTTTCCTATTAAAATGATACCGAAAGAATTTTTTAAACCCATACCCAAGGGAAAAGCATTTGTTTTAGCGCCACTCACGAGTGCCGCCAGTAAATTCCCCATGTGTAGGAATGCCCCTAGGAGCTTTGTTTTTACTAAGAAGTAAATAGAAATATTTCTCATTTTCTTGTTTTCTATAGGATTTGACAATGTCTTGTTGTTTCCCATGAAGGTTCATTGAGTTTAATGTCACTAATCAAAAGTAGTGAGCCTGAGAAAGTTTCCTTATTTTGAAAAAAGGTAAAATATCCCCTCAAACGTGATCTTGATGAAAATTATCACACAATTACATTCAGAACAGTAGGGTAAGAGGTACCATTTTGCTTGACCCAATAGCAATTCCCATGTTATTTGCTTGGCCTATGTTCCTTCCATGCTATTCTATATCCCTTTCATTGTTATTCTATGGGAACCTCTACACGTGATTAAATACGTCATGAAACTACATTCTATTTGCTCATGCCTCGTTGGTACCATTTCAAACGAGCGGGGATTCCCCGTCTAATCCTACATATTGCAAATAAGATAGCAGTATGAACGAGGATTCCCCGCACAAATTTGTTTCAACTCCAAGTTTTTCAACCAGACTGGTTTTTTGAAAGCATAGTGTGTACATGTGTGTAGGCTTTTTTATTAAAAACTTGGATACTACAATCAGAATTGTTTGATTGACATTTAAAAAGGGGTAATGAGATTTGCGATTTGGAGTGTAGGATTCGCGAATTTGATCCTATTAAGGATTTACTTGAAATAAAAATTTTTAGCTAGAAATGGCTGAAAAGTGTTTTGGGGGAGACGGAGTGATTGTGTACTGTATAATACATATGTGATGTTTGGACAGTGTTGTCAATTTAAAATAGTTTAACGTTCCCTCCTTCTCCCATTTCTGAGGGTAGGGGAGTGGGGGGAGTCAATTTTGGAGGGGAAAATCAAAAATACTCAGAATCGAAAATAACGGGGATCTGCCTCCCGGGCGCGGCTCAGATACCCTTTGTTCCCCCATTTCTGAGAGCAGGGGAGGGGAGGGGGGTCAATTTTCGAGGGAAAATCAAAAATGCTCAAAATCAAAAATAAATGGGATCTGCCTCAAGGGCAAGGCTCAGAGGCCCCTCGTTCCCTCATTTCTGAGGGCAGGGGAGGGGGGTCAATTATGTAGGGAAAACCAAAAAAACTAAGACTCGAAAATAAATGGGATCTGCCTCAAGGGGAAGGCTCAGAGGCCCTTCGTTCCCCCATTTCTGAGGGCAGGGGAGGGGGGGGGGTAAATTTTGGAGGGAAAACCAAAAATACTCAAAATCGAAAATGAATGGGATCTGCCTCAAGGGCAAGGTTCATAGGCCCCTCCTTCCTCCATTTCTGAGGACAGGGGGGGGGGGGGTCAATTTTGGAGGGAAAATCAAAAATGCTCAGAATCGAAAATAAATGGGATCTGCCTCAAGGGGAAGGCTCAGAGACCCTTCGTTCCCCCATTCCTGAGGGCAGGGGAGGGGGGGATCAATCTTGGAGGGAAAACCAAAAATACTCAGAATCGAAAATAAATGGGATCTGCCTCAAGGGGAAGGTTCAGAGGCCCTTCGTTCTCCCCATTTCTGAGGGCAGGGGAGGGGGAGTCAATTTTGGAGTAGTGTTTTGTCGTGGTTTACCTTGTCAGAGTTACATTCTCTTGATTTTTCAAAGTTCATTTTGAATTTCTTTCATTGAAATGCAAGATTTTGAATACTTCACTAGTGAATTGTTTTTCTTTAACTTGTCACAGTTAAATTTTGTTTATTTTCATATTTAAATTTTTATTTATTTCATTGAAATGCAAGAGTTGTACTATTTCAGTAGTGTTTTGTTGTGATTTACCTTGTCACAGTTCCATTCTCTTAATTTTTCAAAGTTCATTTTGAATTTCTTTCGTGAAATGCAAGAATTGGAATATTTCAGTAGTGTCTTGTCGTGGTTTACCTTGTCACAGCTACATTCTCATGATTTTTCAAAGTTCATTTTGGATTTCTTTCGTTGAAATGCAAGAGTTGGAATATTTCAGTAGTGACTTGTTGTGCTTTACCTAGTCACAGTTACATTCTCTTGATTTTTCGAAGTTCATTTTGAATTTATGTAGTGAAATGCAAGAGTTGCAATATTTCAGTAGTGACTTGTTATGCTTTACCTTGTCACAGTTACATTCTCTTGATTTTTCGAAGTTCATTTTGAATTTCTGTCGTAAAATGCAAGAGTTGGAATATTTCAGTAGTGTTTTGTTGTGATTTACCTTGTCACAGTTACATTCTGTTGATTTTTCAAAGTTCATTTTGAATTTTTTTCGCGAAATGCAAGAATTGGAATATTTCAGTAGTGCCTTGTCGTGGTTTACCTTGTCACAGCTACATTCTCATGATTTTTCAAAGTTCATTTTGGATTTCTGTCTTTGAAATGCAAGAGTTGGAATATTTCAGTAGTGACTTGTTGTGCTTTACCTTGTCACAGTTACATTCTCTTGATTTTTCGAAGTTCATTTTGAATTTCTGTCGTGAAATGCAAGAGTTGGAATATTTCAGTGGTGTTTTGTTGTGCTTTACCTTGTCACAGTTACATTCTGTTGATTTTCATAGTTCATTTTGAATTTCTTTCATTGAAATGCAAGAGTTGGAATATTTCAGTAGTGTTTTGTTGTGCTTTACCTTGTCACAGTTACATTCTGTTGATTTTCATAGTTCATTTTGAATTTATTTCATTGAAATGCAAGAGTTGGAATATTTCAGTAGTGTTTTGTTGTGCTTTACCTTGTCACAGTTACATTCTCTTAATTTTTCAAAGTTCATTTTGAATTTCTTTCGTGAAATGCAAGAATTGGAATATTTCAGTAGTGTCTTGTCGTGGTTTACCTTGTCACAGCTACATTCTCATGATTTTTCAAAGTTCATCTTAAATTTCTGTCGTGAAATGCAAGAGTTGGAATATTTCAGTAGTGACTTGTTGTGCTTTACCTTGTCACAGCTACATTCTCTTGATTTTTTGAAGTTCATTTTGAATTTCTGTCATGAAATGCAAAAGTTGGAATATTTCAGTAGTGAGTTGTTGCTCTTTATCTTGTCACAGTTACATTCTCTTTATTTTTTGAAGTTCATTTTGAATTTATGTCGTGAAATGCAAGAGTTGGACTATTTCAGTAGAGTGTTGTTGTGCTTTACCTTGTCACAGTTACATTCTGTTGATTTTCATACTTCATTTTGAATTTCTTTCATTGAAATGCAAGAGTTGGAATATTTCAGTAGTGTTTTGTTGTGCTTTACCTTGTCACAGTACCATTCTCTTAATTTTTCAAAGTTCATTTTGAATTTCTTTCGTGAAATGCAAGAATTGGAATATTTCAGTAGTGTCTTGTCGTGGTTTACCTTGTCACAGCTACATTCTCATGATTTTTCAAAGTTCATTTTGGATTTCTTTCGTTGAAATGCAAGAGTTGGAATATTTCAGTAGTGACTTGTTGTACTTTACCTTGTCACAGTTACATTCTCTTGATTTTTCGAAGTTCATTTTGAATTTATGTCGTGAAATGCAAGAGTTGGAATATTTCAGTAGTGACTTGTTGTGCTTTACCTTGTCACAGTTACATTCTCTTGATTTTTCGAAGTTCATTTTGAATTTCTGTCGTAAAATGCAAGAGTTGGAATATTTCAGTAGTGTTTTGTTGTGATTTACCTTGTCACAGTTACATTCTCTTAATTTTTCAAAGTTCATTTTGAATTTTTTTCGCGAAATGCAAGAATTGGAATATTTCAGTAGTGCCTTGTCGTGGTTTACCTTGTCACAGCTACATTCTCATGATTTTTCAAAGTTCATTTTGGATTTCTTTCGTTGAAATGCAAGAGTTGGAATATTTCAGTAGTGACTTGTTGTGCTTTACCTTGTCACAGTTACATTCTCTTGATTTTTCGAAGTTCATTTTGAATTTCTGTCGTGAAATGCAAGAGTTGGAATATTTCAGTGGTGTTTTGTTGTGCTTTACCTTGTCACAGTTACATTCTGTTGATTTTCATAGTTCATTTTGAATTTCTTTCATTGAAATGCAAGAGTTGGAATATTTCAGTAGTGTTTTGTTGTGCTTTAACTTGTCACAGTTACATTCTGTTGATTTTCATAGTTCATTTTGAATTTATTTCATTGAAATGCAAGAGTTGGAATATTTCAGTAGTGTTTTGTTGTGCTTTACCTTGTCACAGTTACATTCTCTTAATTTTTCAAAGTTCATTTTGAATTTCTTTCGTGAAATGCAAGAATTGGAATATTTCAGTAGTGTCTTGTCGTGGTTTACCTTGTCACAGCTACATTCTCATGATTTTTCAAAGTTCATCTTGAATTTCTGTCGTGAAATGCAAGAGTTGGAATATTTCAGTAGTGACTTGTTGTGCTTTACCTTGTCACAGTTACATTCTCATGATTTTTCAAAGTTCATTTTGAATTTCTGTCGTGAAATGCAAGAGTTGGAATATTTCAGTAGTGACTTGTTGTGATTTACCTTGTCACAGTTACATTCTCTTGATTTTTTTAAGTTCATTTTGAATTTATGTCGTGAAATGCAAGAGTTGGAATATTTCCGTAGTGTTTTGTTGTGCTTTACCTTGTCACAGTTACATTCTGTTGATTTTCATAGTTCATTTTTAATTTCTTTCATTGAAATTCAAGAGTTGGAATATTTCAGTATTGTTTTGTTGTGCTTTACCTTGTCACAGTTACATTCTGTTGAGTCTCATAGTTCATTTTGAATTTCTTTCATTGAAATGCAAGAGTTGGAATATTTCAGTAGTGTTTTGTTTTGCTTTACCTTGTCACAGTTACATTCTCTTAATTTTTCAAAGTTCATTTTGAATTTCTTTCGTGAAATGCAAGAATTGGAACATTTCAGTAGTGTCTTGTCGTGGTTTACCTTGTCAGAGCTACATTCTCATGATTTTTCAAAGTTCATCTTGAATTTCTTTCGTGAAATGCAAGAGTTGGAATGTTTCAGTAGTGTTTTTTTGTGCTTTACCTTGTCACAGTTACATTCTGATGATTTTTTTAATTTCATTTTGAATTTCTGTCGTGACATGCAAGAGTTGGAATATTTCAGTAGTGAGTTGTTGTGCTTTACCTTGTCACAGTTACATTCTCTTGATTTTTTGAAGTTCATTTTGAATTTCTGTCGTGAAATGCAAGAGTTGGAATATTTCCGTAGTTTTTTGTTGTGCTTTACCTTGTCACAGTTACATTCTGTTGATTTTCATAGTTCATTTTCAATTTCTTTCATTGAAATGCAAGAGTTGGAGTATTTCAGTAGTGTTTTGTTGTGCTTTACCTTGTCTTAATTACCATTCTCTTAATTTTTCAAAGTTCATTTTGAATTTCTTTCGTGAAATGCAAGAATTGGAATATTTCAGTAGTGTCTTGTCGTGGTTTAACTGGTCACAGCTACATTCTCATGATTTTTCAAAGTTCATCTTGAATTTCTGTCGTGAAATGCACGAGTTGGAATATCTCAGTAGTGACTTGTTGTGCTTTACCTTGTCACAGTTACATTCTCTTGATTTTTCGAAGTTCATTTTGAATTTCTGTCGTGAAATGCAAGAGTTGGAATATTTCAGTAGTGTTTTGTTGTGCTTTACCTTGTCACAGTTACATTCTCTTAATTTTTCAAAGTTAATTTTGAATTTATTTCTTGAAATGCAATAATTGTAATATTTCAGTAGTGTATTGTAGTTCTTTACATTGTCACAGATAGATTCTCATGATTTTTCAAAGTTCATTGTGGATTTCTTTCGTTGAAATGCAAGAGTTGGAATATTTCAGTATTGACTTGTTGTGCTTTACCTTGTCACAGTTAAATTATCTTGATTTTTCGAAGTTCATTTTGAATTTCTGTCGTGAAATGCAAGAGTTTGAATATTTCAGTTGTGTTTTGTTGTGCTTTACATTGCCACAGTTACATTCTGTTGATTTTCATATTTCATTTTGAATTTCTTTCATTTAAATGAAAGAGTTGGAATATTTCAGTAGTGTTTTGTTGTGCTTTACCTTGTCACAGTTACATTCTCTTAATTTTTCAAAGTTCATTTTGAATTTCTTTCGTGAAATGCAAGAATTGGAATATTTCAGTAGTATTTCAGTAGTGGAATATTTCTACGTGCGCGCACGTAACCCCGTCTAAATTAACCTTAAAAAATGAAATAAAGCTATGTCGACTTTGCATATATTATTCAACATGTGCGACAATTGATGCAAAAAAAGCATAGAGTTTGTTACTTACTTGCTTACATTTTTTTTTCATAATTTCTTCAATTAAATTTCTGTATTGTGCATCCAAATGGGGAATTCAAGAAAGAGTTTATTACTTACTTGCGATTTTTTCATAATTTCTTGAATAAAGTATCTTTATTGTGTATCCAAGGTTTAAGTTTTGATGTTGCTCCTTACTTTCAGTTGAAGAAACGATATTCCAATTCTTGCATTTCACGACAGAAATTTAAAATGAAATTAGAAAAATTAAGAGAATGTAACTGTAACAAGGTAAAGCACAACAAAAACTACTGAAATATTCCAACTATTGCATTTCAATGAAAGAAATTCAAAATGAACTATGAAAATCAACAGAATGTAACTGTGACACGGTAAAGCACAACATAACACTACTGAAATATTCCAACTCTTGCATGTCACGAAAGAAATTCAAAATGAACTTCGAAAAATCAAGAGAAGGTAATTGTGACAAGGTAAAGCACAACAAGTCACTACTGAAATATTCCAACTCTTGCATTTCAAGACAGAAAATAAAAATGAACTTTTAAAAATGATTAGAATGTAGCTGTGATTATGTAAACCACGACAAGACACTACTGAAATATTCCAATTCTTGTATCTCACGAAAGAAATTCAAAATGAACTTTGAAAAATTAAGAGAATGTAACTGTGACAAGGTAAAGCACAACAAAACACTATTGAAATATTCCAACTCTTGCATTTCAATGAAAGAAATTCAAAATGAACTATGAAAATCAACAGAATTTAACTGTGACAAGGTAAAGCACAACAAAACACTACTAAAATATTCCAACTCTTGCATTTCACGAAAGAAAATTCAAAATGAAATTAGAAAAATAAAGAGAATGTAACTGTGACAAGGTAAATCACAAAAATACACTATTGAAATATTCCAACTCTTGCATTTCAAAGAAAGAAATACAAAATGAACTATGAAAAATCATGAGAATGTAGCTGTGACAAGGTAAACCACGACAAGACACTACTGAAATATTCCAATTCTTGCATTTCACGAAAAAAAATTCAAAATGAACTTTGAAAAATTAAGAGAATGTAACTGTGGCAAGGTAAAGGGCAACATAACACTACTGAAATATTCCAACTCTTGCATTTCGATGAAAGAAATTAAAAATGAACTATTAAAATCAACAGAATGTAACTGTGACAAGGTCGAGCACAACAAAACTCTACTGAAATATTCCAAATCTTGCATTTCACGACAGAAATTCAAAATGAACTTCGAAAAATCAAGAGAATATAACTGTGTCAAGGTAAAGCACAACAAGTCACTGCTGAAATATTCCAACTCTTGCATTTCACGACAGAAATTCAAGATGAACTTTGAAAAATCATGAGAATGTAGCTGTGACAAGGTAAACCACGACAAGACACTACTGAAATATTCCAATTCTTGCATTTCATGAAAGAAATTCAAAATGAACTTTGAAAAATTAAGAGAATGGTAATTAAGACAAGGTAAAGCACAACAAAACACTACTGAAATACTCCAACTCTTGCATTTCAATGAAAGAAATTCAAAATGAACTATGAAAATCAACAGAATGTAACTGTGACAAGGTAAAGCACAACAAAAAACTACGGAAATATTCCAACTCTTGCATTTCACGACAGAAATTCAAAATAAACTTCGAAAAATCAAGAGAATGTAACTGTGACAAGGTAAAGCACAACAAGTCACTACTGAAATATTACAACTCTTACATTTCAAGACAGAAATTCATAATGAACTTCGAAAAATCATGAGAATGTAACTGTGACACGGTAAAGCACAACAAGACACTACTGAAATATTCCAACTCTTGCATTTCAACGAAAGAAATCGAAAATGAACTTTGAAAAATCATGAGAATGTAGCTGTGACAAGGTAAACCACGACAAGACAATACTGAAATATTCCAATTCTTGCATTTCACGAAAGAAATTCAAAATGAACTTTGAAAAATTAAGAGAATGTAACTATGACAAGGTAAAGCACAACAAAACACTACTGAAATATTCCAACTCTTGCATTTCGATGAAAGAAATTCAAAATGAACTTTGAAAATCAACAGAATGTAACTGTGACAAGGTAAAGCACGACAAAACACTACTGAAATATTCAAACACTTGCATTTCACGACAGAAATTCAAAATGAACTTCGAAAAATAAAGAGAATGTAACTGTGACAAGGTAAAGCACAACAAGTCACTACTGAAATATTCCAACTCTTGCATTTCAACGAAATAAATTCAAAATGAA
This sequence comes from Artemia sp. Qi Xiang Cuo, assembly GCF_049724085.1. Taxonomy (NCBI): domain Eukaryota; kingdom Metazoa; phylum Arthropoda; class Branchiopoda; order Anostraca; family Artemiidae; genus Artemia; species Artemia sp. Qi Xiang Cuo. The sequence continues at coordinate 67,294,365 of NC_142795.1, read as the reverse complement.
CTTCGAAAAATCAAGAGAATGTAACTGTTACAAGGTAAAGCACAACAAGTCACTCCTGAAATATTCCAACTCTTGCATTTCACGACAGAAATTCAAAATGAACTTCGAAAAATCAAGAGAATGTAGCTGTGACAAGGTAAACCACGACAAGATACTACTGAAATATTCCAATTCTTGCATTTCACGAAAGAAATTCAAAATGAACTTTGAAAAATTAAGAGAATGTAACTGTGACAATGTAAAGTACAACAAAACACTACTGAAATATTCCAGCTCTTTCATTTAAATGAAATAAATTAAAAAATAACTATTAAAATAAACAGAATGTAACTGTGACAATGTAAATCACTACAAAACACTACTGAAATATTCCAACTCTTGCATTTCACGACAGAAATTCAAAATGAACTTCGAAAAATCAAGAGAATGTAACTGTGACAAGGTAAAGCACAACAAGTCACTACTGAAATATTCCAACTCTTGCATTTCACGACATAAATTCAAAATGAACTTTGAAAAATCATGAGAATGTAGCTGTGACAAGGTAAACCACGACATGACACTACTGAAATATTCCAATTCTTGCATTTCACGAAAGAAATTCAAAATGAACTTTGAAAAATTAAGAGAATGTAACTGTGACAAGGTAAAGCACAGCAAAACACTACTGAAATATTCCAACTCTTGCATTTCAATGAAAGAAATTCAAAATAAACTATGAAAATCAACAGAATGTAACTGTGACAAGCTAAAGCACAACAAAACACTACTGAAATATTCCAACTCTTGCATTTCACGACAGAAATTCAAAATGAACTTCGAAAAATCAAGAGAATGTAACTGTGACAAGGTAAAGCACAACAAGTCACTACTGAAATATTCCAAGTCTTGCATTTCAACGAAAGAAATCCAAAATGAACTTTGAAAAATCATGAGCATGTAGCTGTGACAAGGTAAACCACGACAAGACACTACTGAAATATTCCATTTCTTGCATTTCGCGAAAGAAATTCAAAATGAACTTTGAAAAATTAAAAGAATGTAACTGTGACAAGGTAAAGCACAACAAAACACTACTGAAATATTCCAACTCTTGCATTTCAATCAAAGAAATTCAAAATGAACTATGAAAATCAACAGAATGTAACTGTGACAAGGTAATGCACAACAAAACACTACTGAAATATTCCAACTCTTGCATTTGACGACAGAAATTCAAAATGAACTTCGAAAAATCAAGAGAATGTAACTGTGACAAGGTAAAGCACAACAAGTCACTACTGAAATATTCCAACTCTTGCATTTTACGACAGAAATTCAAAATGAACTTCAAAAAATCAAGAGGATGTAACTGTGACAAGGTAAAGCACAACAATTCACTACTGAAATATTCCAACTCTTGCATTTCACGACAGAAATTCAAAATGAACTTTGAAAAATAATGAGAATGTAGATGTGACAAGGTAATCCACGACAAGACACTACTGAAATATTCCAATTCTTGCATTTCAAGAAAGAAATTCAAAATTAACTTTGAAAAATTAAGAGAATGTAACTGTGACAAGGTAAAGCACAACAAAACACTACTGAAATATTCCAACTCTTGCATTTCAAAGAAAGAAATTAAAAATTAACTATTAAAATTAACAGAATGTAACTGTGACAAGGTAAAGCACAACAAAACACTACTGAAATATTCCAACTCTTGCATTTCACGACAGAAATTCAAAATGAACTTCAAAAAATCAAGAGAATGTAACTGTGACAAGGTAAAGCACAACAAGTCACTGCTGAAATATTCCAACTCTTGCATTTCAACGACAGAAATCCAAAATGAACTTTGAAAAATCATGAGAATGTAGCTGTGACAAGTTAAACCACGACAACACACTACTGAAATATTCCAATTCTTGCATTTCACTAAAGAAATTAAAAATGAACTTTTAAAAATTAAGAGAATGTAAATGTGACAAGGTAAAGCACAACAACACACTACTGAAATATTCCAACTCTTGCATTTCAATGAAAAAAATACAAAATGAACTAGGAAAATCAACAAAATGTAACTGTGACAAGGTAAAGCACAACAAAACACTACTGAAATATTCCAACTCTTGCATTTTAATGAAATAAATTCAAAATGAACTCAAAAGAATGTAACTGTGTCAAGGTAAGCCACGACAAAACACTACTACAAAATTGACTCCCCTTCCCCTGCCCTCAGAAATGGAGGACGAAGGGGCCTCTGAGCCTTGCCCTTGAGGCAGATCCCATTTATTTTCGATTCTGATCATTTTTGGTTTTCCCTCCAAAATCGACCCCCCTCCCCTGCCCCTAGAAATGGGGGAACGAAGGGCCTCTGAGCCTTCCCCTTGAGGCAGATCCCATTTATTTTCGATTCTGAGTATTTTTGGTTTTTCCTCCAAAATTGACCCCCCCATCTCCCCTGCCTTCAGAAATGGGGGAACGAAGGGCCTCTGAGCCTTCCCCTTGAGGCAGATCCCATTTATTTTCGATTCTGAGCATTTTTGATTTTCCGTCCAAAATTGACCCCCCCCCCCCCTCCCCTGCCCTCAGAAATGGAGGAAGATAAATAAAAGTTCAAATAGGGATAAAATCCTTTTAATAGACAGTGTTTTTTATAACAGTGATAGAAATTCACAAAAATACCAGATATTTCGGTCACATATACAGTGACCGTCATCAGTGGTAAAACTAAAATAAAACAATTTAAAACAAAAATTAGAATTATATTGTTGAATTAGAGATTCAAACAATATGTAGTGTTATTTGATTTAGTATATAAACTTTTGTTTTAAATTGTTTTATTTTAGTTTTACCACTGATGACGGTCACTGTATATGTGACCGAAATATCTGGTATTTTTGTGAATTTCTATCACTGTTATAAAAAACACTGTCTATTAAAAGGATTTTATCCCTATTTGAACTTTTATTTATCGTCATGGAAAGGCAGTGTGGTCTCCGAAATTATCTACGTCATATTTAATGGAGGAAGGAGGGGCCTCTGAGCCTTGCCCTTTAGGCAGATCCCATTTATTTTCGATACTGAGCATTTTTTTTTTTCCCTCAAAAATTTACCCCCCCCCCCCTCCCCGGTCCTCATACACGGTGGCACTACGAGCCTGTTAGCCTTGCCCTTTAGGCAGATCCCGTTTATTTTCGATTCTGAGTATTTTTGGTTTTCACTCCAAAATTGACCCCCCCCCCTCCCCTCCCCTGCCCTCAGAAACGGGGGAACGAAGGGCCTCTGAGCCTTCCCCTTGAGGCAGATCCCATTTATTTTCGATTCTGAGTATTTTTGATTTTCCCTCCAAAATTGACCCCCCCTCCCCTGCCCTCAGAAATGGGGGAAGGAGGGAACGTTAAACTATTTTAAATTGATAACACTGTCCAAACATCACATGTGTATTATACAGTACACAGTCACTCCATCTCCCCCAAAACACTTTTCAGCCATTTCTAGCTAAAAAATTTTATTTCCAGTAAATCCTTAATAGGATCAAATTCGCGAATCCTACACTCCAATTCGCAAATCTCATTACCCCTTTTGAAATGTCAATCAAACAATTCTGATTGTAGTGTCCAAGTTTTTAATAACAAAGCCTACACACATGTACACACTATGCTTTAAAAAAACCACTCTGGTTGAAAAACTTGGAGTTGAAACAAATTTGTGCGGGGAATCCCCGTTCATACTGTTATCTTTTTTGCAATGTTTAGGAACAGGAGGGGAATCCCCACTCGTTTGGAATGGTACCAACGGGGGCATGAGCAAATAGAATGTAGTTTCATGACATGTTTAATCACGTGTAGAGGTTCCCATAGAATAACAATGGAAGGGACATAGAATAGCATGGAAGGAACATAGGCCAAGCAAATAACATGGGAATTGCTATTGGGCCAAGCAAAATGGTACCTCTTACCCTACTCATAACTATGTTGTAGGGTGTAAAGTCCCGTGTCTACAAAGATGGAATTTTTTTTTTTTTTGGGGGGGGGGTTGGTCACGTATGTGTTTGTGCGTGATGTGCGTGTTTGTTCGTGGATTGTTTAGTGTTTGTTGATTTTTTTTTAGGGGGGATCGTATTAAAACAATAGCTCTAAAATTTCAAAGAGGGATAGTATTAACGGAATTCGAAACTTTTAATGCAGGTTCTTAGCATCAAAAGCGATTGTACCACAGCAGAATGGCGTTGTCGGCTGCTTCATGGCGACTCTCTGGTGTTTGCTCGAATATTTTCGCTTGAAATCCACTGAAATGATGAACCTGAAAGTTCAATTTTGCGATATCAGTTTCCCTGTGGCACTGAGAAATATTTTAAGGGGTGCAATTTTTTTGGGATGATTATCATCAAAATCTATTATTTATGCCGATTCTGAATCTATAAAAAATATTGATTTATAATGCTGATCATCAGAAGTTATTAACATTTTCAGATTTGCAGAAAAAGGGTTAAACTCCCCCCCCCCCAAAAAAAAAACTGGGATGAATTTGATGAAAGTTGTACATTGGAATTTATCACGTATGAGAAACCCAAAGCCACTAATCTACTAAACATAACGTTTCTTATTTTTACAGAAAATGCTAGTCGCACATGCGAACCACTTGTCGTATATGATTGAACTTTGGTTCATTTGAATTAAAATTTAAACATTTAGTGTCCTTTATGAGTAATAAAATAAATTACGCCACGGGGAAGAATCGCATTCTAGGCTTTTCTTCCGTAAAGCAGTAATTTTGCCTCGAAGAGGACCGAGGAGGACAAAAATTTGAAACTATTTAAATGGTATTTATACAGTCTTCCAGTCTCAGTGACCAGACGACTACTCCTACTACTACTACTACAACTACTACTACTACTACTACTACTACTACAAATACTACTACTACTACTACTACTACTACTACTACTACCAACTCACCGCAGCACCAAACCACTTGAGGCCAACACAGCTACGCACGCTCCTCCTTCACCCCAATCTATTCAAAGCCTCCGTCTTTACACTCTCCAAGGAAGTTCTCATTCCCTTCAAATCTTTTAAAAAAGTTTAAAAGTTTAAAAAAAAGTTTTTTTTTAACTGGAAGTAAGGAGCGGCATTAAAACTTAAAACGAACAGAAATTATTCTGTATATGAAAGGCGCTATCCCCTCCTCAACGCCTCGCTCTTTATGCTAAAGTTTTTTTAATGTTTTAAAAAATAGAGTTGTGAGAAAGAGTCAAATTTTAGCGTTGGGCAAAGTTGGACAACATTGGGCAAATTTCATAACTTGCGGCCCTTTCCCCGGGGCCTGTGGGGGATTCAGTCATCCTCAACGACATAGTTATCATATTTTTCGACGAGGCTGAACAAAATGGCTATCTCAAAATTTTGATCGGGTGACTTTGGGAAAAAAATGAGCGTGAGAGGGGGCCTAGTTGCCCTCCCATTTTTCGGGTAACTTAAAAAGGGCACTAAAAATTTTAATTTCCGTTTGAATAAGCCCTCCCGCGATATCCTAGGACCACAGGGTCGATACGATCACCCCTGGGGGAAAAAACAAATAAACACGCATCCGTTATCTTTCTTCTGGCAAAAAAATACAAAATTCCACATTTTTGCAGATAGGAGCTTGAAACCTAAACAGTTGGGTTCTCTGATACGCTGAATCTGGTGGAGTGATTTTCATTAAGGTTCTATGACTTTTAGGGGATGTTTCCCAATTTTATGAAAATCAGGCAAATTTTCTCAGGTGCGTAACTTTTGATGGGTAAGACTAAACTTGATGAAACTTATATATCTGAAATCAGCATAAAAATTTGATTCTTTTGATGTATATATTGGTATCAAATTCCGTTTTTTAGAGTTTCGGTTACTATTGAGCTGGGTCGCTCCTTACTTAGAGTTCGTTACCACGAACTGTTTGATATCCTCCCGTCCCACGAACGACCTGCTTTCCGCTTAGACCTAGACGGTTGGTTGAAAAGGATAATCTTCGGCATCTGGCATCCTTCATCCGAAAAACGTGCCCTAGCCATCTCAACCTTTAGAAGGCGGGTCACTAGAAAGAGGAAACTTTTCGTACAGCCTACTGTTTGAAGTACGGTCAGTCAGCCGGGTACCCGGAACAATCCGTAGACAATTTCTCTGGAAAACATCTAGCAAATTTTCATCCGCTTTTCGAAGAGCTCAAGCTTCAGAGCCATATTTGACCACTGTCATCGCTGTAGCTTCCAATAATCTAATCTTAGTTTGCACACTTATCTTCCTGTTCTTCCTAACGTTTTTAACTGTGAAAAAAAAAGAAAACCTGAGCCTTGGCTATTCTATTTTTAACATCTTTACTGCTCCCACAGTCTTTACTAATAGTACTACCAAAGTAAGTGAAGTGGTCCACTTGATCAATCTTTTCTTTACCCAACAACCAACATTACCTTTTCATCTTCACTTATTCCTAGCCTTTGGGACTTAGTCTTCTTAACATTAATTTTTAAACCTATTCTGGCACCCTGAACTCGCAAAGTCTCTAAAAGTTCATTTATTTTGCTCACACTTTCATCTAGGATGCTTAAATCCTCAGTAAAATTCAAGTCCAAGACAGTTTTTCCTCCTCAGTTTACTCTGGGGTCTCCCATTGCCTTTCCTGTGCTCCTTAAGACAAAGTCCATCAAAATGATCAATATATAGGGGGATAGAACACAACGCTATTCAACTCCTGATTTAATACGAAGTCAGCTGCTAACCTCATTTCTAACCTTAACTGCAGCAGCGTTATTCTCGTACATAGCACTAATGACTTTAACGTATTTGTTTGGAGTAGGAAAGGCCCTGTAGATACGGAACGAACACAGCTGCTGCCATCTATAATCGAGTATAACGGTGTCTAACCGCATAGACAATTTTATTGATTCCTGTACGAACAAGATCACGACCGGGAAATGTGACATCATCAGATAAGGAAAAGATGACAGCTGTCAATCACCGGTTGGAATACTATGATAACAAGGTGACATCATCAGATAAGGAAATTTCAATTGGAATATTCTTACCCGAGAGTTGAAAATACAGACAGGAAAAGATAACTGATTGACACAATTTCTCCATGAGACAAGATAAATTTGAAAGTAGAAAAGTAAATGGTAAACCATCTGAGGGAATGCTAACTCCTATTAAGAGATATATATCATTTTTTTATTAGGGCGGTTCTCAACTGTGTTCGGTAAAATACAAAACTACCATTTGAATAGTGTTATAAGGTCCCCTACCCCAACCCCAAAGAGCCCCACGGGCCCCAAAGAGCCCCCTCCTTCTCCCCTCCTCCTCCCACCCCCTCCCATCCCCATTCCTCCCCCTCCCTCTCCCCTCCTCCCCCTCCCCTCCCACTCCCCCCATTTTTTAATATTTTTTTCAATTTTTTTAACATAGTATTTTTTTCAATTTTTTTTAAATCTCGTCATGGTTTACCTTGTCCCTGTTACATTCTCTTGATGTTTCAAAGTTCATTTTGGATTTCTTTCGTTGAAATGTAAGAGTTGGAATATTTCAGTAGTGTTTCGTCGTGGTTTACCTTGTCACTGTTACATTCTCTTGATGTTTCAAAGTTCATTTTGGATCTTTTCGTTGAAATGCAAGAGTTGGATTATTTCATTAGGGTTTCGTCATGGTTTACCATGTCATTGTTACATTATCTTGATGTTTCAAATTCATTTTGGATTTTTTCGTTGAAATGCAAGAGTTGGAATATTTTAGTAGTGTTTTCTCATGGCTTACCTTGTCACAGTTACATTATTTTCATGTTTCAAAGTTCATTCTGGATCTTTTTCGTTGAAATGCAAGAGTTGGATTATTTCAGTAGTGTTTTGTCGTGGTTTACCATGTCATTGTTACAATCTATTGATGTTTCAAAGTTCATTTTGGATTCAAAGTTCAAGAGTTGGGTCAATTTAGGTTAGGTTAGAATAGGTTAGGTTAGGTTAGCCTATGTACGCGCGCGTACATAGGCTAACCTAACCTAACCCAACCTAACCTAACCTAAATTAACCCAACTGTTTGCGTATCTCTCTCACTATGAACCTTGAAATATCAAGAGAATGTAACATTGACAAGATAAATCAAGATAAAATACTATTGAAATATTCAAACTCTTACATTTCAATAAAAAAATCAAAAATGAAATTTAAAATATCATGAGAATGCAACAGTGACAAGGTAAACCACGACAAAACACTACTGAAATATTCCAGCACATACATTTGAACGAAAAAATCCAAAATCAACTTTGAAATATCATGAGAATGTAACAGTGACAATGTAAACCACGACAAAACACTACTGAAATATTCCATCTCTTAAATTTCAAAAAAAAAAAATCTAAAATGAACTTTGAAACATCAAGAGAATAAAACAGCGACATGGTAAACCATGATAAAACACTACTGAAATATTCCAACTCTTACATTTTAACGAAAAAAATAATCTAAAATGAATTTTGAAACCTTAAGAGAATATAACAGTGGCAAGGTAAACCATAACAAAACACTACTGAAATATTCCAACTCTTACACTTCAACGAAAAAAAATCCAAAATGAACTTTGAAACATTTTCAGCATGTAACAGTGACAGGGTAAACCACGAAAAACACTACTTAAAAATTCCAACTCTTAAATTTCAAAGAAAAAAAAATCCAAAATGAACTTTGAAACATCTTCAGAATGTAACAGTGACAAGGTAAACCACAACAAAACGCTACTGAAATATTCCAACTCTTACATTTTAACGAAAAAAAATCCAAAATGAACCATGAAACATCAATAGAATGTAACAGCGACAAGGTAAACTACGACAAAACACTACTGAAATATTCCAACTCTTACATTTCAACGAAAAAAATCCAAAATAACTTTGAAACATCAAGAAAATATAGCAGTGACAAGGTAAACCACGACAAAATACTACTGAAATATTCCAACTCTTACATTTCAACGAAAAAAGTCCAAAATGAACTTTGAAACATTAAGAGAATGTAAGAGTGTCAAGGTAAACCACGACAAAATACTGCTGAAATATTCCAACTCGTATATTTCAACGAATGAAATCCAAAATGAACTTTGAAACATCAAGAGAATGTAACAGTGAGAAGGTAAACCACGACAAAAATTAGTGAAATATTCCAACTCTTACAGTTCAACGAAACAAAAGTCCAAAATGAACTTTGAAACATCAAGAGAGAGTAACAGTGACAAGGTAAACTGCGACAAAACACTACTGAAATATTCCAACTCTTGCATTTTAACGAAAAAAAATCCAAAATGAACTTTGAAGCATCAAGAGAATGTAACAGTGCAATGTAACCACGACAAAACACTACTGAAATATTTCAGCTCTAACATTTCAACGAAAAAACTCTAAAATGAACTTTGAAACATCAAAAGAATGTAACGTTGACATGGTAAACCATGACAAAACACTACTGAAATATTCCAAATCTTACATTTCAACGAAAAAATCTAAAATGAACTTTGAGACAACAAGAGATTGTAACAGTGATAAGGTAAACCATGACAAAGCACTACTGAAATATTCCAGCTTTTACATTTCAACGAAAACAAAAATCCTAAATGAACTTTGAAATATCAACAGAATGTAACAGTGACAAGGTAAACCGTGACAAAACACTACTGAAATATTCCAAGTCTTACATTTCAACGAAAAAAAATCCAAAATGAACTTTGAAACATCAATAGAATGTAACAGTGACAAGGTAAACCATGACAAATCACTACTAAAATATTCCAACTCTTATATTTCAAGGAAAAAAAAATACAAAATGAACTTTGAAACAACAAGAGAATATAATAAGTGACCAGGTAAACCATGACAAAACACTACTGAAATATTCCAACTCTTATATTTCGACGATAAAATTCTAAAATGAACTTTGAAACATTAAGAGAATGTAACATCGACATGGTAAACCATGACAAAACACTACTGAAATATTCCAACTCGTACATTTCAACGACAAAAATCCAAAATGAACTTTGAAACAACAAGAGAATGTAACAGTGACAAGGTAAACCATGAAAAAACACTACTGAACTATTCCAACTCTTACCTTTCAACGAAAAAAAAAAATCCTGAATGAACTTTGAAACATCATGAGAATGTAACAGCGACAAGGTAAACCAAGACAAAACACTACTGAAATATTCCAAATCTTATATTTCAACTAAAAAAAAAATCCAAAATGAAGTTTGAAATATCTTAGAATGTAACAGTGAATTGGTAAATCATGACAAAACACTACTCAAATATTCCAACTCTTACATTTCAACAAAAAAAATCCTAAATAAACTTTGAAACATCAAGAGATTGTAACAGTGACAAGGTAGACCACGACAAAACACTACTGAAATATTCCAACTCTTAAATTTCAACGAAAAATCCAAAATGAACTTTGAAACATCAAGAGAATATAACAGTGAAAAGGTAAACCACAACAATACACTAAAATACACTACTTGAAGCAACAAGGGAATGTAACAGTGACAAGGTAAACCATGACAAAACACTACTGAAATATTCCAACTTTTACATTTCAACAAAAAAAAAATCCAAAATGAACTTTGAAACATCAAGAGAATGTAACAGTGACAAGGTAAACCACAAAAAAACATTACTGAACTAATACAGCTATTAAATTTCAAAGAGAAAAAAATTAAAATGAACTTTGAAATATCTTTAGATTGTAACAGTTACTTGGTAAACCACGAAAAACACTACTGAAATATTCCAACTCTTACGCTTTAACGAAAAAAATCCAAAATGAACTTTGAAACATCTTCAGAATGTAACAGTGACAAGGTAAACCACAAAAAAACACTACTGAAATATTCCAACTCTTACATTTCAATGAAAAATCCAAAATCAACTTTGAAACATCTTCAGAATGTAACAGTGATATGGTAAACCACGACAAAAAACTACTGAAATATTTCAACTCTTACATTTCAACGAAAAAAATCCAAAATGAACTTTGAAACATCAAGAGAATGTAAGAGTGACAAGGTAAACCACTACAAAACACTACTGAAATATTACAACTCTTACATTTCAATAAAAAAAAGTCCAAATGAACTTTGAAAAATCAAGAGAATGTAACAGTGACAAGGTAAACCACGACAAAACACTACTGAAATATTCCAACTCTCACATTTCAATGAAAAATATCCAAGATGTACTTTGAAAAATCAAGAGAATGTAACAGTGACAAGGTAAACCACCACAAAACACTACTGAAATATTCCAACTCTTACATTTCAATGAAAAAAATCCAAAATGAATTTGAGACATCAAGAGAATGTAACAGTGACAAGGTAAACCACGACAAAGCACTACTGAAATATTCCAACTCTTACATTTCAATAAAAAAAATCCAAATGAACTTTGAAAAATCAAGAGAATGTAACTGTGACAAGGTAAACCACGACAAAACACTACTGAAATATTCCAACTCTTACATTTCAATGAAAAAAATCCAAAATGAATTTGAAACGTCAAGAGAATGTAAAAGCGACTAGGTAAACTGCGACAAAACACTACTGAAATATTTCAACTCTTGCATTTCAACGAAAAAAAATCCAAAATGAACTTTGAAGCATCAAGAGACTGTAACAGGGACAAGGTAAACCATGACAAAACACTACTGAAATATGCCAGTGACATGGTAAACCACGACAATACACTACTGAAATATTTCAACTTTTACTTTCAACGAAAAAAAAATCCAAAATGAACTTTGAAACATTAAGATAATGTAACAGTGACAAGGTAAACCGCGATAAAAAAAAACTACTGAAATAATCTAACTTTTACATTTCAATAAAAAAAAATCCAAAATGAACTTTGAAGCATCAAGAGAATGTAACAGTGACAAGGTAAACCACAAGAAAACTGTACTGAAATGTGCCAACTCTTATATTTCAACGATTGAAATCTAAAATGAACTTTGAAAAATCAAAAGAATGTAACAGTGACATGTATACATGAGAAAACACTACTGAAATAATCCAACTCTTGTATTTCAATGAAAAAGATCCAAAATGAACTTTGAAACATCAATAGAATGTAACAGTGACATGATAAACCACGACAAAACACTACTGGAATAATCCAACTCTTGCATTTCAACGAAAAAGATCCAAAATGAACTTTGAAACGTCAAGAGAATGTAACAGTGACAAGGTAAACCACGAGAAATGAACTTTTTTTTCGTTGAACTGCAAGAGTTGGAATATTTCATTTTTTTTCGTTGAACTGCAAATTTTTTTTTCGTTGAACTGCAAGAGTTGGAATATTTCACTAGTGTTTTGTCGTGGTTTACCTTGTCACAATTACATGTCATGATATTTCAAAAAACTTTAAAATATAAAGGGAATGTAACAGTGACAAGCTAAACCACAAAAAAACACTACTGAAATATTCCAACTCATACATTTGAACGAAAAAATCCAAAATGAACTTTGAAATATCATGAGAATGTAACAGTGACAATGTAAACCGCAAGAAAACACTACTGACATATTCCAATATATACATTTGAACGAAAAAATCCAAAATGAACTTTGAAATATCATGAGAATGTAAAAGTGACAATATAAACCACGACAAAACACTACTGATATATTCCAACATTTACAGTTCAACGAAAAAAAATCCAAAATGAACTGTGAAATATCATGAGAATGTAACAGTGACAAGCTAAACCACGAAAAAACACTACTGAAATATTCCAACTCATACATTTGAACAAAAAAATCCAAAATGAACTTTGAAATATCATGAGAATGTAACAGTGACAATGTAAACCGCAAGAAAACACTACTGAAATATTCCAACATATACATTTGAACGAAAAAATCCAAAATGAACTTTGAAATATCATGAGAATGTAACAGTGACAATATAAACCACGACAAAACACTACTGATATATTCCTACTCTTACATTTCAACAAAAAAAAATCCAAAATGAACTTTGAAACATCAAAAGAATGTAACAGCGAAATGGTAAACCATGATAAAAACACTTCTGAAATATTCCAACTCTTACATTTTAACAAAAAAAAATCGAAAATGAACTTTGAAACATCAAGAGAATGTAGCAGTGACATGGTAAACCACAACAAAACACTACTGAAATATTCCAACTCTTACATTTCAACGAAAAAAAATCCAAAATGAGCTTTGAAACATCTTCAAAATGTAACAGTGACAAGGTAAACCACAACAAAACACTACTGAAATATTCACACTCTTACATTTCAACGAAAAATCCAAAATGAACTTAGAAACATCTTCAGAATGTAACAGTGATACGGTAAACCACGACAAAACACTACTTAAATATTCCAACTCTTACATTTCAACGAAAAAAATCCAAAATGAACTTTGAAACATCAATAGAATGTAACAGCGGCAAGGTAAACCACGACAAAATACTACTGAAATATTCCAACTCTTACATTTCAACAAAAAAAAATCCAAAATGAACTTTGAAACATCAAGAGAATGTAGCAGTGACAAGGTAAACCACGACAAAACACTACTGAAATATTAAAACTCTTACATTTCAACGAAAAAAAAAATCCAAAATGAACTTTGAAACATCAAGAGAATGTAAGAGTGTCAAGGTAAACCACGACGAAACACTACTGAAATATACCAACTCTTACATTTCAACGAATGAAATCCAAAATGAACTTTAAAACATCAAGAGATTGTAACAGTGACAAGGTAAACCACGGCAAACATTACTGAAATATTCCAACTCTTACATTTCAAGAAAAAAAAAATCTAAAATGAACTTTGAAAAATCAAGAGAGTGTAACAGTGACAAGGTAAACTGCAACAAAACACTACTGAAATATTCCAACTCTTGCATTTCAACGAAAAAAAATCCAAAATGAACTTTGAAGCATCAAGAGAATGTAACAGTGCAATGTAAACCACGACAAACACTACTGAAATATTTCCGACGAAAAAACTCTAAAATGAACTTTGAAACATCAAGAGAATGTAACGTCGACATGGTAAACCATGACAAAACACTACTGAAATATTCCAACTCTTACATTTCTACAAAAAAAATCCAAAATGAACTTTGAAACAACAAGAGATTTTGACAGTGACAAGGTAAACCATGACAAAACACTACTGAAATAATCGAACTATTACATTTCAACGAAAAAAAATCCTAAATGAACATTGAAACATAAATAGAATGTACCAGTTACAAGGTAAATCACGAAAAAACACTACTTAAATATTCCAACTCTTACATTTCAACGAAAAAAAAATCTAAAATTAACTTTAAAACATCAATAGAATGTAACTGTGACAATGTAAACCATGACAAAACACTACTGAAATATTCCAACTCTTGCATTTCAACGAAAAAAAAAACCAAAATGAAATTTGAAACAACAAGAGAATGTAACAGTGACCAGGTAAACCATGACAAAACAGTACTGAAATATTTCAACTCTTACATTTCGACGAAAAAATTCTAAAATGAACTTTGAAACATTAAGAGAATGTAACATTGACATGGTAAACCATGACAAAACACTACTGAAATATTCCAACTTGTACATTTCAACGAAAAAAATTCAAAATGAACTTTGAAACAAAAAGAGGATGTAACTGTGACAAGGTAAACCACGACAAAACACTATTGAAATATTCAAACTCTTACATTTCAACGAAATAAAAATCCAAAATGAATTTTGAAACAACAAGAGAATGTAACAGTGACAAGGTAAACCACGACAAAATACTACTGAAATATTCCAATTCTTACATTTCAACGAAAAAAAATTCAAAATGAACTTTGAAATATCTTTAGAATGTAACAGTGACTTGGTAAACCACGACATAACACTACTGAAATATTCCAACTCTGACATTTCGATGAAAAAATTCTAAAATGAACTTTGAAACATTAAAAGAATGTAACATCGACATGGTAAACCATGACAAAACACTACTGAAATATTCCAACTCGTACATTTCAACGACAAAAATCCAAAATGAACTTTGAAACAACAAGAGAATGTAACAGTGACAAGGTAAACCATGAAAAAACACTACTGAACTATTCCAACTTTTACCTTTCAGCGAAAAAAAATCCAAAATGAACTTTGAAATATCAAGAGAATGTAACAGTGACAATGTAAACCACGACAAAATACTACTGAAATATTCCAACTCTTACATTTCAACGAAAAAGAAATTCAAAATGAAATATGAAATATCTTTAGAATGTAACAGTGACTTGGTAAACCACGACATAACACTACTGAAATATTCCAACTCTTACACTTCAACGAAAAAAAAAATCCAAAATTAACTTTGAAATATCTTCAAAATAAACCATGACGAAACACTACTAAAATATTCCAACTCTTACATTTCGATGAAAAAATTCTAAAATGAACTTTGAAACATTAAAAGAATGTAACATCGACATGGTAAACCATGACAAAACACTACTGAAATATTCCAACTCGTACATTTCAACTACAAAAATCCAAAATGAACTTTAACAACAAGAAAATGTAACAGTGACAAGATAAACCATGACAAAAAAACTACTGAACCATTCCAACTCTTCCCTTTCAACGAAAAAAAAAAATCCTTAATGAACTTTAAAACATCATGAGAATGTAACAGCGACAAGGTAAACCACGACAAAACACTACTGAAATATTCCAACTCGTATATTTCAACGAAAAAGAAAATCCAAAATGAAATTTGAAATATCTTTAGAATGTAACAGTGACTAGGTAAACCATGACAAAACACTACTTAAATATTTCAACTTTTACTTTCAACTAAAAAAAAAATCCAAAATGAACTTTGAAACCTCTAGAAAATATAACAATGGCAATGTTAACCCCGACAAAACACTACTGAAATATTCTAACTCTTACATTTCAACGAAAAATCCAAAATGAACTTTGAAAAATCAAGAGAATGTGGCAGTGACAAGGTAAACCACGACAAAACACTACTGAAATATTAAAACTCTTACATTTCAACAAGAAAAGTCCAAAATGAACTTTGAAACATTAAGAGAATGTAAGAGTGACATGGTAAACCACAACGAAACACTACTGAAATATTCCAACTTGTAAATTTCAACAAATGAAATCCAAAATGAACTTTGAAACATCAAGAGAATGTAACAGTGACAAGGTTAACCACGACAAATACTATTGAAATATTCAAACTCTTACAGTTCAACGAAAAAAAAAATCCAAAATGAACTTTGAAACATCAAGAGAGAGTAACAGTGACAAGGTAAACTGCAACAAAACACTACTGAAATATTCCAACTCTTGCATTTCAACGAAAAAAAATCCAAAATGAACTTTGAAGCATCAAGAGAATGTAACAGTGCAATGTAAACCACGACAAACACTACTGAAATATTTCCGACGAAAAAACTCTAAAATGAACTTTTAAAAATCAAGAGAATGTAACGTCGACATGGTAAACCATGACAAAACACTACTGAAATATTCCAACTCTTACATTTCTACAAAAAAAATCCAAAATGAACTTTGAAACAACAAGAGATTTTGACAGTGACAAGGTAAACCATGACAAAACACTACTGAAATATTCCAACTCTTACATTTCAACGAAAAAATCCAAAATGAACTTTTAAACATAAAGAGAATGTACCAGTGACAAGGTAAATCACGAAAAAACACTACTGAAATACTCCAACTCTTACATTTCAACAAAAAAAAAAATCAAAAATGAACTTCGAAACATCAAGAGAATGTAACAGTGACAAGGTAAACCATGACAAAACACTACTGAAATATTCCAACTCTTACATTTCAACGAAAAAAAAATCCAAAATGAGCTTTGAAACAACAAGAGAATGTAACAGTGACCAGGTAAACCATGACAAAACAGTACTGAAATATTTCAACTCTTACATTTCGACGAAAAAATTCTAAAATGAACTTTGAAACATTAAGAGAATGTAACATTGACATGGTAAACCATGACAAAACACTACTGAAATATTCCAACTTGTACATTTCAACGAAAAAAATTCAAAATGAACTTTGAAACAAAAAGAGGATGTAACTGTGACAAGGTAAATCCTGAAAAAACACTACTGAAATATTCCAACTATTACATTTCAACGAAAAAAGGATCCTGAATGAACTTTGAAACATCATGAGAATGTAACAGCGACAAGGTAAACCAACACAAAACACTACTGAAATATTCCAACTCTTATATTTCAAAGAAAAAAAATCCAAAATGAAGTTTAAAATATCTTTAGAATGTAACAGTTACTTTGTAAACCATGGCAAAACACTACTGAAATATTCCAACTCTTATATTTGAACGAAAAATCCAAAATGAACTTTGAAACATCAAGAGAATGTAACAGTGACAAGGTAAACCACGACAAAACACTATTGAAATATTCAAACTCTTACATTTCAACGAAATAAAAATCCAAAATGAATTTTGAAACAACAAGAGAATGTAACAGTGACAAGGTAAACCACGACAAAATACTACTGAAATATTCCAATTCTTACATTTCAACGAAAAAAAATTCAAAATGAACTTTGAAATATCTTTAGAATGTAACAGTGACTTGGTAAACCACGACATAACACTACTGAAATATTCCAACTCTGACATTTCGATGAAAAAATTCTAAAATGAACTTTGAAACATTAAAAGAATGTAACATCGACATGGTAAACCATGACAAAACACTACTGAAATATTCCAACTCGTACATTTCAACGACAAAAATCCAAAATGAACTTTGAAACAACAAGAGGATGTAACAGTGACAAGATAAGCCATGAAAAAACACTACTGAAATATTCCAACTTTTACATTTCAACGAAAAAAAAATCCAAAATGAACTTTGAAAAATCAAGAGAATGTAACAATGGCAATGTAAACCACGACAAAATACTACTGAAATATTCAAACTATTACATTTCGACTAAAAAAAATTCAAAATGAACTTTGAAATATCTTTAGAATGTAACAGTGACTTTGTAAACCACGACATAACACTACTGAAATATTCCAACTCTTACACTTCAACGAAAAAAAAAATCCAAAATTAACTTTGAAATATCTTCAAAATAAACCATGACGAAACACTACTAAAATATTCCAACTCTTACATTTCGATGAAAAAATTCTAAAATGAACTTTGAAACATCAAGAGAATGTAACATCGACATGGTAAACCATGACAAAACACTACTGAAATATTCCAACTCGTACATTTCAACGACAAAAATCCAAAATGAACTTTGAAACAATAAGAGATTGTAACAGTGACAAGGTAAACCATGAAAAAACACTACTGAACTATTCCAACTCTTACCTTTCAACGAAAAAAAAAAATCCTGAATGAACTTTGAAACATCATGAGAATGTAACAGCGACAAGGTAAACCACGACAAAACACTACTGAAATATTCCAACTCGTATATTTCAACGAAAAAGAAAATCCAAAATGAACTTTGAAATATCTTTAGAATGTAACAGTGACTAGGTAAACCATGACAAAACACTACTGAAATAATCCAACTCTTACATTTCAACGAAAAAAAAAAATCCTAAATGAACTTTGAAACATCAAGAGAATGTACCAATGACAAGTTAAACCACGACAAAACACTACTGATATATTTTAACTCTTACATTTCAACTAAAAATCCAAAATTAACTTTGAATAATCAAGAGAATGTAACAGTGCCAAGGTAAACCACGACAAAACACTACTGAAATATTCAATCTCTTACATTTAAACGAAAAAAAAATCCAAAATGAATTTTAAAACAACAAGAGAATGTAACAGTGAGAAGGTATACCATGAAAAAACACTACTTAAATATTCTAACATTTATATTACAACGAAAAAAAAAATCCAAAATCAACTTTGAAACATCAAGAGAATGTAACTGTGACAAGGTAAACCACGACAAAACACTACTGAAATATTCCAACTCTTACACATAGACGAAAAAAAAATCCAAAATGAACTTTGAAATATCTTTAGAATGTAACAGTGACTTGGTAAACCACGACATAACACTACTGAAATATTCCAACTCTTACACTTAGACGAAAAAAAAACCAAAATGAACTTTGAAACATCTTCAGAATGTAACAGTGACAAGGTAAACCACAAAAAAACTCTACTGAAATATTCTAACTCTTACATTTCAACGAAAAATCCAAAATGAACTTTGAAACATCTTCAGAATGTAACAGTGATATGGTAAACCACAACAAAACGCTGCTGAAATATTCCAACTCTTACATTCCAATAAAAAAAATAGAAATGAACTTTGAAACATCAAGAGATTGTAACAGTGACAAGGTAAACCACGAGAAAACACTACTGAAATATTCCAACTCTTACATTTCAATAAAAAACATCCAAGATGAACTTTGAAAAATCAAGAGAATCTAACAGTGACAAGGTAAACCACGACAAAACACTATTAGAATATTCTAACTCTTATGTTTCAACGAAAAAAATCCGAAATGAATTTGAAACACCAATAAAATGGAGCGGTGACAAGATGAACTGCGACAAAACACTACTGAAATATTCCAACTCTTGCATTTCAACGAAAAAAAAAATCCAAAATGAACTTTGAAGCATCAAGAGAGTGTAACAGTGACAAGGTAAACCATGACAAAACACTACTGAAATATGCCAGTGATATGGTAAACCACGACAAAAAACTACTGAAATATTCCAACTCTTACATTTCAACTAAAAATCAAAAATGAACTTTGAAACATTAAGAGAGTGTAACAGTGACTAGGTAAACCACGATAAAACACTACTGAAATAATCTAACTCTTATATTTCAACAAAAATAAATCCAAAATGAACTTTGAAGCATCAAGAGAATGTAACGGTGACAAGGTAAACCACAAGAAAACTGTACTGAAATGTGCCAACTCTTATATCTCAACGATTGAAGTCCAAAATGAACTTTGAAAAATCAAGAGAATTTTACAGTGACATGGTAAACCGCGAGAAGAGTCAACTGAAATATTAAAACTCTGGCATTTCAACTAAAAAGAGTCAACATGAACTTTGAAACGTCAAGAGAATGTTACAGTGACAAGGAAAACCGTGAAAGAGCACTCCTGAAATATTCCAACTCCTGCATTTCAACGAAAGAGATCCAAAATGAACTTTGAAACATCAAGAGAATGTAACAGTGACATGGTAAACCACGACGAAACACTACTGAAATAATCCAACTCTCGCATTTCAACGAAAAGGATCAAAAATGAACTTTGAAACATCAAGAGAATGTAACAGTGACATGGTAAACCACGACAAAACACTACTGAAATATTTCAACTCTTCCATTTCAACGAAAAAAAATCCAAAATGAACTTCGAAACGTCAATAGAATGTATCAGTGACAAGGCAAACCAAGACGAAACACTACTGAAATAATCCAACACTTGCATTTCAACGAAAAAGATCTAAAATGAACTTTGAAACATCAAGAGAATGTAATAGTGAGAAGGTAAACCACGACAAAACACGACTGAAATATTCCAACTCTTGCATTTTAATGCAAAAGATCCAAAATGAACTGTGAAACGTCAAGATAATGTAACAGTGACATGGTAAACCACGGCAAAACACTACTTAAATAATCCAACTCTTACATTTCAACGAAAGAAATCCAAAATGAACTTTGAAACATCAAGAAAATGTTATATTGAGAAGGTAAACCATGAGATAACGCTACTGAAATATTCCAACTCTTGTATTTTAACGAAAAGGGTTCAAAATGAACTTTGAAACATCAATAGAATGTAACAGTGACATGGTAAACCACGACAAAACACTACTGAAATAATCCAACTCTTGCATTTCAACGAAAAAGATCCAAAATGAACTTTGAAACGTCAAGAGAATGTAACAGTGACAAGGTAAACCACGAGAAAACACTACTGAAATAATCCAACTCTTGCATTTCAACAAAAAAGATCCAAAATGAACTTTGAAACATCAAGAGAATGTAACAGTGACATGGTAAACCACGACAAAACACTACTGAAATATTTTAACTCTTACATTTCAACGAAAAAGATCAAAAACGAACTTCGGAACTTCAATAGAATGTAACAGTGACAAGGTAAACCACGAAAAAACACTACTGAAATAATCCAACTCTTGCATTTCAACGAAAAAGATCCAAAATGAACTTTGAAACGTCAAGAGAATGTAATAGTGACAAGGTAAACCACGACAAAACTCTACTGAAATAATCCAACTTTTGTATTTCAACGAGAAATATCCAAAGTAAACTTTGGAACATCAAGAGAATGTAACAGTGACATGGTAAACCATGAGTAAACACGACTTAAATATTCCAACTCTTGCATTTCAACGAAAAAGATCCAAAATGAACTTTGAAACATCAACAAAATGTAACAGTGACTTGATAAACCACGTCAAAACATTACTGAAATAATCCAACTCTTGCATTTCAATGAAAAAGATCTAAAATGAACGTGGAAACATCAATAGAATGTAACAGTGACAAGGTCAACCCTGACAAAACACTACTGAAATATTCCAACTCTTGCATTTAAAAAAAAAAATCCAAAATGAACTTTGAAACATCAAGAGAATGTAATAGTGAAATGTAAACCACGACAAAACACTACTGAAATAATCCAAGTCTTGCATTTCAAAGAAAAAGATTCAAAATGAACTTTGAAACATCAAAAGAATGTAACAGTGACATGGTAAACAACGACAAATCACTACTGAAATATTCTAACTCTATCATTTCAACGAAAAACATCCAAAATTAACTTTGAAACGTTAAGAGAATGTAAAAGTGACATTGTAAATCACGACAGAACACTACTGAAATAATCCAACTCTTGCATTTCATTGAAAAAGACCCAAAATGAACTTTGAAACATCAAGAGAATGAAACAGTGACAAGGTAAACCATGAGAAAACACAACTGAAATAATCCAACTCTTGCTTTTCAACGAAAAAGATCCAAAATGAACTTTGAAACGTCAAGAGAATGTAACAGTGCCAAGGTAAACCATGAGAAAACACTACTGAAATATTCAAACTTCTGCATTTCAACGAAAAAGATCCAAAATGAACTTTGAAACATCATGAGAATGTAACAGTGACATGGTAAACCATGACAAAACACTACTGAAATAATCCAACTCTTGCATTTCAACGAAAAAATCCAAAATGAATTTGAAACATCAAGAGAATGTCACAGTGACATGGTAAACCATGACAAAACACTATTGAAATAATCCAGCTCTTGCATTTCAACGAAAAGATCCTAAAAGGAACTTTGAAACATCAAGAGAATGTAACAGTGACAAGGTAAACCACGACAAAACACTACTGAAATATTCCAGCTCTTACATTTCAACGAAAGAAATCCAAAATAAACTTTGAAACATCAAGAGAATTTAACAGTGACAAGGTAAACCATGACGAGATGTAAGAAAAATTGAAAAAAACCCTATTTTAAAAAAATTCAAAAAAGTATTTAAAAATGGTCGGAGGGGAAGGGGAGGGGAGGGGAGAGGAGGGGAGGAGAGGGGGAGGAATTGATAGGGAGGGGTGGTAGAGGAGGGGGCTCTTCGGGCTCCGGGGGGCCTTTGGGGTTGGGGTAGGGGACCTTATAACACTATTCAAATGGTAGTTGTGTATTATACCGAACACAGTTGAGAACCGCCATAATAAAAAAATAACATGTATCTCTTAATAGGAGTTAGCTTTCCCTCAGATGGTTTCCCATTTTCGTTTCTACTTTCAAATTTATATTGTCTCATGGAGAAATTGTGTCAATCAGTTATCTTTTCCTGTCTGTATTTTAAACTCTCGGATAAGAATATTCCAATGATAAAACTTTCTTATCTGATGATGTCACCTTGTTATCACAGTACTCCATCCAGGAATTGACATCTGTCATCTTTTCCTTATCTGATGATGTCACATTTCCCGGTCGTGATCTTGTTCGTACAGGAATCAATAACATTGTCTATGCGGTTAGATACCGTTATACTCGATTATAGATGGCAGCAGTTGTGTTTGTTCTGTATCTACAGACCCGTTCCTACTGTCTGGTATACCATACAAGGATAAGCTCTACTATCTAAGAGCTTTAACCTTCGCTAAAGCTCTTCTATCAACAGAATTGAACGCAACAGAATTTTTGCAAAATACTTGGCTATTATAAAACTATACAATATATATATATATATATATATATATATATATATATATATATATATATATATATATGTTATGTAAAATTCTATTTAGTTTGCAATAAAATTATGTACTTAAGGAACAGAAGACAATATGTATATTTGTTGTAAGCAGTTAATTGTCATGTAAAACGTTTTAAGAAGTAATCGTTACATAAAACTTGAATTCACCCTTTAAGAATATTTGTTATACTCAGTAATGATTTCAACGTAGTTCCTATAAAAACTTTGTCATAATGAGCTGGGGATTAAGAAAGAGGCCTTCCTTCTCATATACGGTTTTTTTCTCATATTAATGCCGCTCTTTACTTTCATCTGATATTTGTTTTATTATTATTAACAAAGGCCACTCCTAACTGTAGCTTCACACAGAAAATATTTATGTGATAGGCATGACTCATGAATTGCATCAATAAGGAATTTCTTGTTAATGTTTTGTTCACATACAATTGTCCTTCTCATGGCTGTTTTGTAGAAAAAAAAATTGCTAGAAGATTTGACCCAGTTGCTCAAGAAAAGTTACATTTTGTCTAATCAGTTAACTATTGGGACAAAGCAATTAAAATTGCTTACTTTTGCAACTAAATTGTCTTGATTGGAAAATGTTGATCGTTTGTAAACATAGACATACTTACTGTTCATTACCGTAAACAGTTTGGTTGATTCAAAACATAAGGACGGGATATTAGATTAGTTGGGTTGAGAGCAAGCAAGAAATTAAACAAGAAAGGAACTAACATGAGAAAAAAAACAAGAAACAAAAATTATAAAAGTAAATAAGTAGTAATGCAGAATTGATTGCGTGACTAATCTATTGTCACCTAACAAACACCTAAAACTCTATGACCCTTTTCTTACCAGATGATTTTTACCTTAAGATCACAGTGCTGCCACAGGAGGTTAATTTTGGACAAGAATATTCGCATTCAAAAATTTAAAAGTTATTCTTAAACTCACATTAATAAATTCAGGTATTGTTTTATGTTTTAAAAAAAGTATAACTGTATTATTCAAATGAAACATCAAACTAATTATTTTATGGGCTCTAAGCTTAAAAACACCTTAAAATTCATAAAAATAATCAAAGTATGGCCGTATTTTTTATTTCAAAAGAAAATATTAGCTATTTATTCTGAAATGAAACATTGAAGTAATTCCCTAATAATATTCATTTTACATCTTGTTTCTATTACTTTTTTAGTTATCTAACATCATGGATAGACACTTTATTAAGTACAAAGGTCATGAGATATACTTTTGATTTCTATCACAAGTTTTTCGTCATATTTTTAGATGGCAAAATAACTTCAACCTGTCAAAACTCATTTTCTTGTTTTATCCTTTCGAGTCTGCTTAGGATTAGCCTCATTCAAGGATCATAAAGAATCCAAAGTCTCAATGGGATTTCCTTGCCTTGGGCTGTGCAGTCAGAATCATGTTTCTTTCGCTTTTATGTCGAAGATAAGATAGGAGAGCATTCCCTTGCTGGGGATTTGCAGCTTCGTTAAGGGTATGCGAAAAGACAGAGAAAAGTCTTTTTAAAACGTTCGTTTCATAAATTCTTGGATACGTTTGTAGGAAATGTTATACAGGATGTAGAATGGGTATAACCCCTTATTTTAATTTACTAGAGGCACCTTTTAATTATCTTTATCATTTAGTTATAATAATATCCTTAGAAGGCTAAAATAATAGTCATTTGAGCTTCATGTAAAGATTTTAGAATACTATTCACTTCGTACCTGGTCCATATCGTAGTCAAACCTGCTAATTAGAAAAAAAGTCCAAGAAACGTGAATGATTCGTTTTTTCCACTAAGTTTATTTTTGGAGCAATTCCAGCTTAGTGGTTAGCTTAAAAGACTGAATCTTATGTCTGTTAAGATGAAGGTTCAAGTCCTGGTGTCACCAATTATATGGTTTGGGACGAAGGTCAACGGTGAGACTGTAAGCTTAGCCCAGGTCGACCCATCTCTAAATGGGTAGCTGGAGAAAATTGGGGAAAGTAAACAGAAAGGCAGTATGAAATCACATGATGGCTGGCTCACCGCCTCCTATTGTACTTCTTGACCGAAGGTTGAAGAAACGGACATCACCTCCATCGGTAAGGACTGTAGATTCCAGTGCCGTATAGAAGTGTAAATTTGAAATAGCACGAAATTGCTATTCGTTCAATTACGTAATAATATTTGCGACCAGTAATAATTTGCTTCCAGAATAAGCTTATGATACTATATTTTTAATTTTTGGACTGATTCATTATTCAGATAAGAAAATTGCGGTTACAGATTTCCAACTTTTTTCGAAAAAGCACCTTATGAGATATACATTTATTAAAAAAAAAAAAAAAAAACACTATTCACCTTTCGCCTGCCAAGAAAGGCAGAAAGCTTGAAAGGGAAAGCGAGTTTATCGCTCTCAGTTAACTAAATCAAAATTCATACCTTGCTGCTCAACATACAAGAAACTTATCTGATGAAGGATTAAAGGAAAAAAAGAGAGAAAGAGGAAAAGACAAGAAGTAGATAGACAAAAAAAATAACAGCAAAGTAAATCGGGGAAATACCTTAAATAGAATGACAGCCTGGAGTGGGCTTGACACCAAATTCACTCACGAGATAAAAGAAAATTCTTTGCCCGTGACTTGAAAGCCGGAAGACTAGGCGCATTTTTCACACGCTCGGGCAATATATTCCAAACATGGGGACCATAATGGTGAATTACAAAAGATGCTCGAGTGGTGCTCTTAAACTCATGAGTTAAGTTATCAGCTTTTCTTGTATTATGATCATGATGGTGTCTATTAAAAGTAAAAAGATTTTCAAAAGCAGGGGTGATCAGCTGATTCAAATATTTATACGAGAAAATCGCGACTTGGTAATCTCGAATTTGGGATACATCCATTAACTTATATTTTTTATAATGCTCATGAGCAGGAACCTCATCAGAATCATCAAATTCAGATAATAATTTTACAGCTCTATTCTGAAGTTTTTGTACTCTTTTGAAACATGTTACAAAATTACTTGCCCATATGGAGCATCCGTAGCTAATGTATGGGTAAAATATAGAAAAATAAATCATTTTCAGGATCTTTTTTGGGAGTAGATTTTTAATTCTTCGCATCACCACAAGGCCTCTGCTTAATTTTTCAGCTATTGAACTTGAATGGTTTTTCCACGACAGGTTTTCATCAATTAAAAACCTCAAATACTTCGTTGTTGCTACTCTCTTTATCGCATTTTCTTGAACCGTGATATGATCATTTCCAGCACTAGACGAAAGTCTAGAAAATATCATGACAAAATTTTAGAAAAGTTTAGGGTTAACATATTTTGCTGAGAAAAAGTTAGAAATTCAGAAACTGCATTATGAATTTTATTATATAAAACTTCAAGTGAAGGCGCTGCCAGAAAGAGCAAAGTGTCATCTGCAAACAGGATGACACCAGCCTCTGACAGGTAGTGTTTCACTCGATCAATGAAAATAATGAAAACTAGGGGTCTCACGATTGACCCTTGTGGGACCCCGCACTCTATTTTCTTTTTTGAAGATAAAAATGACCCATTCTGAACTATCTGATACCGATTGTGTAGATACTATGAAAACCACTCCAGGCTTTAACCCTTCATCCCAATCGAGTCAAGAGCTTGAATAAGCTCTGAGTGGTCCACCGTATCGAACGCTTTTTTCATATCCAAAAACACAGCTGCGAGTATGAGACCAGATTCAAATGCATCACTAATCCAATAAACCAATTTCAGAACTGCTATATCCGTAGATAGCCCTTTTCTGAACCCAAATTGATTTTCCATTAGAGTTTTATTCTTTTCAATATAATAACTTAACTGGGCATGTACCACTTTCTCATATAACTTAGAGAAAAATGGGAGAATAGATATAGGTCTTCGATTCGATGGGTCATCCTTTTTTCCCTCCTTTATGAAGAGGAACCACTCTTGCAATCTTTAGTGCTTCCGGGAAGACTCTAAGATCTTGAGAAAGGGTGATTAGGTGCGTCAAGACAGGTAAGACACTCGTTTTTGCGGCTTTTATGAGTTTCAGTGAAAACTCATCCATCTCGCTAGAGCTTCACTTCATCGTAGCCAGGAACCGTGCCACTTCCCGTTCCGAATATCTTACAAACTCAAAGGAATTCTGACTTGCAGGCTGCTGTTCAACGACAGATCCAAAACTCGCAGATGTGCGTAGTTTAGCCCGCGCTTGATCGCAAAGTGTTTTTCTTTCATTTGCAAAATAACCACACAGAAATTCAGATATGTCTTGAGAATCAGTAAGACGACCTCCTGTTGTCTCCATGACTCTCACCTCCTCCTTACTATGAAACTTACCCAAAAGTTTATTTATTGTTTTCCATGCATTTTTCATATTCCCTTGATTTTCATGAAATTCATTTTGGAAATAAAGTTTCTGAGCATTCGGTTTTACTGAATTTAAAATATTCCGAAATCTTTTGAATTTTATAAAATTATCATCTGAATGATCCTTTAAATAATTCACGTAAAGTTTGTTTTTCTGCTTTATTGAAACTAGAATAGCTTTTGTTATCCATGGTTTCTTCGGAAAATTTCTATAAGGGTTTATTCTTCGTCAATCATGGAGATCACACTTCAATGTTGAATGTGGTTCTACTCAGCAAGTAACGAACGGGATATGTCACTGGTGCTGCAATTGTGCGTAGTTTGGTTTTATTTACGAGTGCGACTACAAAAAAATTTGTCTACTAAAAAATTGATGTTAAAAAATTTTAACAATTATGATTCCCTGTTTAAAGGATTGTGATTCCATTCTGAATTGCAAGCCATTGTGGACAAAAGATACACTCGACGAATTAATAAGAGAAATCACGAAAGTAAAGTCAAAGGAAATATAAGTAGTGCCTTGCTTACAGGGGATAAAGAATAAGGTTGTGCAAACACGGCTTAAGTTTAAAATCTCTTCCAAAAGTAACCAAAATTAATACTGTGTATGGAGGATATTCTAGTATATGCTGACTCTAAATATGCAGCAATCACTGAGTTTAAAACTACCTACCAAAAGTTATGAGCGGAAGTAAATTCGCAAAATTACAGAAAAAAGAGAAAAACACTCCTGAAACTGATCTGATCATATAATATGTTACAAAATTAAATTTTGGATAACCCCAAATCCCCTTGCGTATATTTTTTGTATATTATGCGTATATTTTCCGTGGCATTGATTTGTTGTTTTTTTTTCTTCTTGCGAATGTGTGTTTTGTTTTCTTCTTTTTACCTGGGTTGATCAAATCCAATCAGTGGTCGCATCATTCTATAAGTAGTTACATTCGAGTAGAGATTCTATTGGCCTCTTGAAAAGCCAAAAGTAATCAAGGGAAACTAGGCATAAAAATCACCACTACAAAAGTTCAAAGCAACAATTTTAACCAAAAGGTCAAAATATGAGGATAAAATGTGTCTACGAAGATGCAACGAACCTTAAGGACCTCATGGCAGGGCTTCAAAGTTTCATTGGGTCATATGTACAGAAAAATTCATAAATAAACGTTTGAAGAATCAAATGCTTCGCGGTAATGAACTGTAAGTAAGGAGCGAACCTGCTCAATGGTAACCAAAACTCTAAAAACGGAATTTTGATACCAACAGGTACATCAAAAGAATCAGATTTTTATGCTGATTTCAATCAAGTTTAGTCCTACCCATCAAAAGTTAGTCGTCTGAGAAAATTTGCCTGATTTTCGAAAAAAGGGGGAAACATCCCCTAAAAGTCATACAACCTTAATGAAAATCACACCATCAGATTCAGCGTATCAGAGAACCCTTCTGTAGAGGTTTCAAGCTCCTATCTGTAAATATGGGGAATTTTGTATTTTTCGCCAGAAGAAAGATCACGGATGCTTGTTTATTTGTTTTTTTGCTTTTTTCCCCCAGGGGTGACCGTATCGACCCTGTGGTCCTAGAATATCGCGGGAGGGCTCATTCAAACGGAAATTAAAAGTTCTAGTGCCCTTTTTAAGTGAAAAAAATGAAGGGCAACTAGGCCCCCTCCCATGCTCATTTTTGTCCCTCGCCCGATCAAAATTTTGAGATAGCCATTTTGTTCAGCATGGTCGAAAAATATAATAACTATGTCTTTGAGGATGACCTAATCCCCTACAGTCCCTTGGGGAAGGGCTGAAAGTTATGAACTTTGTCCAATGTTTACATACAGTATTGGTTATTGAGAAATATACAGACTTTTTCAGAGGGGATTTTTTTGGTAGTGGGGGGGTTGGGGGTTACGTGGTAGTATCTTTCCATGGAGGAAGTTTTCATGGGGGAAAGGACATTGCTATAAAGGGGGTGCCGGATTTCCCAGTATTATTTAAAAAAAAGGATCAGAAATTAAATAAAAAAAAAAGTTTTCAACTGAAAGTAAGGAGCAACATCAAAACTTAAAACGAACAGAAATTATTACGTATATGATTGGGTTCGACCCCTAGTCAATACCTCGCTCTTTGCGCTAAAGTTTTTTTTAGTACTTTCATAAGAGCTATTTATCCTAATTAACGGCCTTTGTGATTAAGGGGTCAGTTTTGTCCGAAGGAAGTTTTCGGAAGGTTTGGATTTCTGGGGAAAAAATTCAATAGAAGGGAGAATTTCCAGAACAATCGGAGAAACAATTAGACGTCAATTTTTTTTTTTTCATTTGAAGCAGGGTAAGCAGAATTTTTCCGGTTGAGTCGTCCGCCAAAAATTTTACCGAGGGGGAGGGATTTTCAGCGAGGATTGAATTGCCCGGAAGGAGTTTTACGGGGGCGGGGGTGTAATTTACGTAGGAGGAAAATTCCACGAATGATTTTCCCGTGAGGTAATTTTTCATGGAGGTTGAGTTAGATTTAACTGCATTATTTGAAAAATGATCAGATATTAAATAAAAAAAAAAATTTTCAGCGGAAAGTAGGGAGCAACATCAAAACTGAAAACGAACAGAAATTATTCTATATACGCAGGAGTTGTCCCCCTCCTCAATACCTTGCTCTTTACGCTAAAGTTTGACTATTTATCCCCATTTTTTAAGAACGACAACTGGAACACAAGGACCGTTTAATTGGAAAAGGAATCTTTTTTAAAAGCACTTTAAACTTTAGTGTGAAGACCAAGATATTGAGGAGGGGGAATACCTCTTCACATACGGAATAATTTCTGTTCGTTTTGAGTTTTAATGTTGCTCCTTACTTTCAGTTGAAAAAACTTGTTTTTTGTTTAATAGAACCTGGAGCCCTATTGTAAATGGTGCAGTAAGGGTCATAGCGATTCATCATCCTAAGAACCTCATTCACAAAATATGGAAAGCAAAATTTGCCTTGTCTGACCTAATGTATAAGAAAATTAGAAGAGACCACGCCTCTCTTTCCCTTATTAATCTCCTTAATGATAGGTACAGGAAGAATAGAACAGGTCTGAATCTGCAACGGGAAATCCTTCAGTACTAAAATGAAAAAAAAATTAACAGTTTTCTACTTTCGTGTTATTAGCCTTATTTAAACTAATTTACTTTATTGCCTAAAAATGCTGCTTATTAGTGCTAATCACCAACTAAGAGAAGCCACCATACCAATTAAGAGGGAGCTTGAAAGAATTTACAATACAAGGGCTTGGGATTTAGAGGAGGGGGTTAATATTCTCTGCTCCTTAGGAAAATAAATATGCTTTGAACAGCTTAAGTAAAATATCATAGGCAGCACAATAGCGCTGCCTAAGTAAAGAGCGATGTGGGTATAATGTATTATTATTTTTTGTCTTAGCCCAGGGCACTTCGTATCGAAGAAGGTGTTTTAAAAACCCCCAATTGTAAATTGAAAGGGCTAATGCCCTTTCTAATAGTCGAAAGTGATTGGGGGGGGCAACTAACCCCCCTTCCCCGCCCACTATTTCCCCAAACACATCCAATCAAAATTTTGAGATAGCCATTATGGTCAACGTAATTCAAAGGTCCAGAAATTTTATCTTTGAAGATGGCACCCCCCCCCCCAACAGCCTTCATGGCAAGGGTTGTAAGCTATGTCATGGGGGCATATAAGGTTTATATAGAAAGGGTGATCGTATAAACTTAGAAGGGAGCTCATTGGGCTGGTAATCAGAAGTTCTAGTGCCTTTTAATACGATTCAGAGTGAACAGAGGGTGGATACCCACCCCCCGCACACACACACACCTTGTATTTTCCCCAAAATGCATCTGATAGAAGTTCCGAGATGGACACTTGTTGTCGTAGAAACTTCGAAAAAGGCTCATTCGATTGGATATTAAAAGGGCTAGTGCCCTTTTAATAGTCAAAAGTAAATGAAGGGCAACACGTCCCCCCACGCCCATCAATTTCCAAAACTTATCTAATCAAAATTTTGAGATAAAAATTTTGTTCAACGTAGTTGAAAGGTTTCGAAATTATGTCCCACAGCCCTCAGCGCAAGGGTTATAAGTTATGCCCCGATGGCATATAAGATTCATATGGAAAGCGTGGTCAGAAAAACTCCAGAGGGAGGCTCATTTGATTGGAAATCAGATGTTCTAGTGCCCTTTTTATGAACCAAAGTGATCGGGAGCTCCCCTCCCCCCTCCTACGTCGTATTTTCCTCGAATGCATCCAATAGAAATTTAGAGATAGCTATTTGTTCAAAAATAGTCCAAAGATCATATAATAAGGCCTTTGGGGTTGTAAGTTATGCCCCAGAGGTATATGAGGTTTTTATGGAAGGGGTGGTCGTATGAAATTTAGAAGAGGTTCATTTGGTTGGAAATATTTAGCTCTCGATCCCTTTTAAGAGTAAAACATGATCGAGAGCAACTCGCCCCCCCCCCCTGACATCCTCTTTTCCCAAAACGCTTTCAATTGAAATTGTGAGTTAGCCATTTTGTTACCAATAGTCCAAACATCATATATCAATGTCTTTGGGGTGGATAAAATCCCCCAGAGCCCATGGGTAAGGGTTGTCAGTTATGCCCGGGGCATTTAAGGTTTTTACGGAACGGGTACTCGTATAAACTTTGAATCGGATGGAGCTCATTTGATTGGAAGTCGGAAGTTTTAGCGCCCTTTTCAAGAATCAAAAATTAATGGATGGCAATCAGCCCCCCCCCTCCAAGCCTATCATTCCCCAAAACATATCCGATCGAAATTTTAAGAGATCCATTTTGTTCAGCCTTGTCGAAAGGTCCAGTAACAATACCTTTGGGATGTCAAGACCAGAACACAATTTGGGCTTTACTGAAAACAAAATAAATTTCGAATGTTTTCACTTTTCTTACTTTCATAAATAAAAAAAATTATCAAAACTTTAAGAAATAAATTTCAGTATATCTAAATAAACTGACAATCCTCGGTCATTTGCTTTTTTTTTTTTCAGTATAGCGCAAATTATGTACTGGTCTTGAGAAGGGGTGGGGGCTATCAGCCCTACTCATTTTAATTTCTGTTCGTTTTGAGTTTCCTTTATTTATTGATATTGGTTGTGGTAGTTTTATGCTTGGAAGACTATTTGACTTTATTTCTGCTCATTTTCGGCTAAATGAAGCTCTTTACTTTTCTTTGAAAACCTTATTTTATGGAAAAAGTCTTTTAAATTAATTCCAATTAGGAATAAATAGTTGTCGTTTCAAAAAGGCCAAATTAGGCTATCTCAGAAACTACTTGTAAAATCAATGTATATCTTTCAAAATATGTTTTCCTTTTATCACGGGGACTCAGCATAAAACCCTTAGCCCCGATCAGGATGGAGGAGGCTACTAATGTTTCCTCTTTTCACTGTGACTTATGAAGCTGAAAATTAATAGAAAATACCCCCATATAGGATGCACTAGACAAGCCACTATATAAATTAACTGGTCTAACAAAATAAATCCGTATATCGTAAATAATGTATCGTATATTGGTATATTGAACGTTCAGCGTTAATTAAACAAATTCCAAACAAATACTTTCCAGATATAGAATATCCAAATTAATTTGCACAAATTGAAATACTTGTTTTTAGTCATTACAGTTGTGTAAAAGTAAAACAGAAGTAAAACGAAAGGAAACAAACAAAACAGAAAAACATACAAATCAATATCCGAATTGATTTGAGTTTCATAAGTTATGAAGATTTGGATGTGTTATACTTGTCCCTATATCCTATTTTACAGATAATAGAAATAATATTAAATTTTAAATTTGTAACTATTCTATGTCTACATCAATAGAGAACAAAAAAAAATCTCCTGTTGCCTTAACAACTAATAATTACAGCGCGAGTTAGCTCAAATTCTGTTTTTTGTGAAAAGTTCTTTTCCTTCTGCTTATCTCGGGGAAATATTAGGATATTGTTCTATTAGAGACAATCCCTTTGAAGTTCATTTTCAAGTAGCACTTGGTGAAATAGCTAGCCTATAACCTGGACTACAAAGGACTGATTTACTGTTTTATAAACGGAGTTTCCTTAAGAAATTTCAGGACGTCCATAGCAATGAAATGTAAGTGAAGAGCAACCCTCGTCCGTAGCAGATGAAAATAAATAAAATATCATTTTGAAAACAAAAACTAGAATAAAAACAAAAATGATTGTATTTGACTGAGTTGGCTTAATCAAAATTCATTCAGTCTAGAGTAGAGTGTTAAAAGCAGTTAATTTAAGGAAATTTGCTTGACTGAGAAAACGGGGAAAGTAACTCCGAAAAGGGTGCGGACCCTTGGCATCATTAAATCTAGTGGGTTTAAAACGAAATATCACTAGTATAAGTCTTCTATATTCAAAAATATAATTTTTTTTTCCTGAGGACAGTTGTAATAACATATTTGTTTGGGATATAGTTGGGTTTTTTTCCACGGATGAACGCACGAAACCAGGATTCATTTAAAATTGAACTAGATTTAACTCAAACCGAAACATTCAATTCAAGCACTCTTTTATGTAAAAAGAAGATGGCACCACAACAAACGTTTTCTGAACTAAAAAGCAATTTCGGCTCGAATGGGGCGGATTCAGTACATTTGAAGGAAATACATTTCAATACATTTCAACACGTTTGAAAGAAATGAAACAAAGCGAATCAAGGATGAATGGAACCAGTCTGTGATATATGCCGCGTTTAAGGAGTTGGGCAACAATCAAATCTAAGCCGCGTTTTCAGGCTCAGTGGGTTCGAACACGGGTTGTTCTCGTCTAGTTTCAAGTTTCTAGTTTTTCGTCTAGTTTAGTCTAGTTTCAGCGGGCTCGAAGTTTCAACCCCATGTTTTCCTCGAGAACCCCCTTGATCCACTAGACGAGAACAACCCGTGTTCGAACCCACTGAGCCGTGAACAACCCGTCTTCAAACCCGGGTTGTTCTCGTCTAGCACTGCATCTTGTACATCAAACACGGGGTTGAAACTTCGAACCCGCTGAAACTAGACGAAAAACTAGAAACTTGAAACTAGACGAGAACAACCCGTGTTCGAACCCACTGAGCCTGAAAACGCGGCTCTAAACAAAGAATGTCTCACAACTCCTTTTAAATTTCCACAACCTACTTTTCAACAACTTTTAGTTCTGTTTAAATACATTTTAAGGTACTGGTGCATTATGCGGGCCTTTTTAAAAAGCCAAGTTTTGTTAATGCTAATGAAATAAAATAGGATGAATATACAATAGTTTAGAAACAAATTTGGGCTATATATTCGCACATTAGGGGAGGTTAGGGATAAAGAATAGCATATATTAAAATCGTAACCTAGTCTAGATACCTTTTCCCCCCCTTAGACCCCAAAAAACAATCGTTTCAATAGGCTACTGTAGCTCGTTGAATTACCACGGTGTGCTATCGGTCTCTTGAGAATAGCTTGTTTGATGGGTTTTTCGTGACTGGTTTCCTTGTACAATATATAGAAGTGACCGTATTACACACCAGTGCCCATTTTAATATCAATTTAATATTATTTCGATGTTTGAATCCTTAATTAAAACCATTATCATAGCTGATACTTCTGTGATTATTATCAAGTTAACAATTGTTCAGTATTATTAGTTGAAAGCACTTAAGACTATAAAACTAAAGGGTCTCCAAAACTGATGAAGGCTGACTATCTTTGATCTGATGCCAGGAATAGGGAATCTATCCCTAAATATTATTTTTTATTATAAGAGATAATGTTTTCATATGACACAATCAATCTGGTTTTAATCCAAAACAATCAGTTGACTTCCCACTTTGGAAAAAGTAAATCAGTTTGTTTTCTAACCTAATATACTTTGCTCCGTTGAGTTCTTTCTTTGTTTCCTTGGTTTTTACAACCAACAGAGGAGTAAATTATCTTTCTGACTTTTCTGCTTGGACACTCTCGTAGAGAAAATTCTTTATTTTCCCAAGGCAAACAATATTCGAGCATTTAAAAGAATGAAGAACTTTATTGACCTAAAATGATATTTTGCTGACGTAAGAATTGCCTATAAAGGTGAATTGACTAATCTTAAAGAATAAATTTGAAAGTGCCTAAATTTGAAGTCAATGTATGAACTAAAATTTACTTTCATTCAAAGATCCCATAAATAATTTTCTATTAAAATTTTTCAAAGTATTAATAAGAACAATTCCGGGGCTTTAAACTAGCTCATCAATTACATTCGGCAAAACTTATAGGCATGTAAAAATTTATTTTTTTAGGGAAAAGGTTCTTATTCTGAGTAGGGTTCAAATGTACCAGAACAGCAAAACCTAGAGAACTACATTAAAACTCCATCAAACCCCGGAGGAAATCTTGCAGTTTGAAGGATTTTAGCCCTTGACCCCCCCCCCCCCAGTGCAACTCTTTGGATTAAAAATTTTCATTATTTAGAGAAACATAATTATATTTATTGTTATTATTTAATTTATAACCCACATACAATGGAGAAATAGTGGAGTAATAAAGGAAAGAAAGAAAGGAAAAACTCACTACAAAAATGACAAATAAATAACTAAACAAAATACAAACAGAACTAGCAACTGGATGAGGCGATGAGGAGGGCCCAGCTTTAGGGATAAACCAATTTTTTCAAGAGAAGAAGGGACCTTATTAACACTCTGTGCTAACCCAACTTTCGACAGACTAATAAGTAGCAAAATATGAAGCAGTAATAAGAGTAATAAGTAGCGAAATATGTTTTGCAAAAAACACAAACATAATTATTGAAAAAGCTCTTTTTGATAAAAAGGAGTTAGTATTGTTGGTTAATAATTTTTTTTCTTTGTCATTCGACGAAGAAAAAAAAAAGATGTTATTACTTGACTTGATTCTTTTAACTTGTCATTTCGCTCATGACTGTTCATTCAATTTGAAAGTTTTGAGCGCATTGTCTAGGATTTTGATTATTGTTTAATATATACTATATTTTCTTTTAAATTATAAATTCGATTTTTATTGAATTGAAAAGTAATAATGTTATTTTCGTTAAACATACACGACCCTTTCAGGGGCAATGGTGAGCAATGAAACATCTGTCGATAAACATTCATGTAGATAACATAATTACATTTATGATAAACATAATTGTAACATTTATATTATATTTAGACATTTTATATCGCTACGCATTTGAAAGTACAAAGAAGTAGGTTTTGTCTTATTATATAAATACTTTGAATATTGCTACTAATAATGAGAGTAGAACAAAGTCATCTTTTGCCAGCGCAGAACAGTATCTCTGTTACTATGTAAATTTTCCATACAATTTCCATCGTCATGCCCAAATCCAGGGCTACCGCAACTGTTTTTTAAGATCTTTTCGGATGATCGCAAAAATTATTTTGCCCCTCCCCCACCCACAAGCACATAATTCAAAGTTACCTTTAAGGTAAATTTACGGCAGTCACCTTGTTGATCGCCCTTTTCACCTAAAACTTTTTGAAAGTGACTTAAATTTGGCTTTTATTTCATCACAAATTAAGAGTTACTCCTTTCGGGTGTCAGGACATAATCCAACCTTTTTGGGGGAGGGAGGGGTGGTTCCATAGATTTGTATCATCACAAGCTAGTGAGATCTTAACCACAACTTGGTAGGAAGTAAGGGAAAGTAACATATTTTTACCTTTCAGGTATACCATGGGCATACGTAGCTTTTTCTTTAGGGGAGGGGGTGAGTAGCTGATTCTGTGATGAAGGGCGGGGAGCTGAAGCTATATTGGCAGTTCACAAAACCTTACATTGGCAGCAAGTTCTATCATACCTAAGAAATCTTTAAATAAATAATCACCAAAAATCATAAATCATCAATAAGCTTCAACATTAATCAATCTTCTTGGATTAGAACTAAATCTATCCAAGAAATTATGGATGATTGCTTCTTGTTTGACTTTTATTCTGTCATTCCAGCTGTTTATTTCCAGCTTTTTCAACCATCTACCCTTTATCAACTGATTTTTTTAGCCATCTACCTTTTTCAAACCGTTTTTTCAGCCATTTGCTTTTTCATCCATATCTAGTGTAAATATGAAGTTTTAGGGAGGAGCTGCCCCCCCCCCGTCCGTACGCCCATTAGGTTTACTGATAGATTTCAACCCCAGTTGGGAAGTAAAGGGTAGTTCCTAAAACCTAAGTAAATAACTGACCTGTTTTAACCAAATAAACATAATTAATGCCTATGTCTATGAGCCAATTGTGCTGTTTACTTATTCTAGAAAAACTTTTTGTTCATTACTGTCAATAACGAGAAGATCCAGGCCCGAAATGGTCGATAAGTCATAGACGTTCCAACTGTACTCTATATTAAAGACGTAAAGAATTATTGATCCTAGACCTTTTATTTAACTGCCTGAAAATACACAAATTGCGCTGTAAATGAAAGGATAAACCTTAGAAATATTGCATTTAAATGCAGGGGAAGCAGAGGTTGGTTTATGGGACGAGAGCACACCCCCCTCCCCCCAGAAGGTCAAAAGTTTCCGTAATTTCAGGGATGGAAAGGAGAAAAAACCAATGGGATACTTTAAGTTTCGTTGGTGCCTTACCCAAACGTTAATTCTGTATCCGCCCGAGGTTGAATGGATCATTCCAAGACGGAATTCTTGTTCATTTCAGTTACTTCTCAGTCTCCATAAAGGCGGGAAAAATTACTTTGAAATGTGAAAAGCAAACAGGTAGCTACGAAAGTACCAGAAATAATTAAAAAATTACACTGAGTTACAGAATAAAAAGACTTCATTTCTAGGATGCAACAAATTTAGAATTATGTTTAATGATTTTTTAGCTGAAACAGTCAGAAATTCGTCATCCCAGTCACTGTTGGTTATAAGATAAAGAACTTAAAGTAAAAAAACATAGCTAGAAATGACAACAGTGTTCTCTTGTATGTTGATTTTTCTTACTTCAAAAATTCGTTAATGAGAGATTCCTATCTAAGCATTTCACTACAGAAATAACAACGCGTTAACTATGCTATACTTGGAGGTTAAAAGAAATACTCTGATACATTCAAAGCAAAGTTAATGCTAATTTCAAATAAATCATAAAAAAGATTATTCTCTACCTATTTTCCTTGTTTTTAAATCATTTCCTGCTGCGAAAGAAACAGTTACTTTCACTTCCGCTTCAGCAACAGCGTGAAGCATTCCATCGGCACGCAATATAAGGGATTAACCCTGTTTCAAGTGCCAAGTGAAGACAAGGCCAAAAGTGACTTTCTACCGGGCTAAGAGATCTAAAAGATATGTTTTACTCGCCAGGAAGAAGCACTCTACCGAAACTGAGGAATCTGGTTGCACATCAATGATCTCTTCGGAAATACCATAGATCTCGAAGAGGGATTTTGGGAGCCTATTCAAGTATGGAAAAAAATGCTTTTAGAAATATGATAGACATGCCAGAATTTATGGTAAGATTTTTTTTTTCATTGTTGCTAAATTCCGCCGCCACTGTTAAATTAAGCTTCACTTGCAAATAAGTAGTTTGACAAATCTATGGATAACAACGTTAAAAAAAGTCAAAGAATCAAAGCTAATTTCTATTTCTGACAAAAAAACATGTTTGTAAGAATTAAAGAGCATGTTTCTTGAGGAAACATGGAAAAAGAGGAAAAAGCGAAACCCACTTCTCTCTACCCGGTAATATACATAAATGTTTTTAGGAGCTCTATAGGTTTACCACTACTTGACAGGCTTCATTCATAATTATTACGGCACATATTTTAGCTTTTAGGTGGATTTTAAAGAAAGACACCAGAACTCCCTTTAGCAGTAATGTCTGTCTTTATTGTAGTTTGAGTTTGCCTTACACTGCAAGACTTTATAAATCACTTCAAACGGGGTTACTTCCGAAAGTTTTATTCAGCTATAAAATTTCTACAAATTTTATTGTACTGGATATAACAAGAAAAAGAAGTAGGTGAAGTTATCGCCGTACTAAAATGTAACTATCTTATAATAATATTTAATGGTATGTAATTACGAAATTTAAATAAAGCAACACATATAAAATAGCAAACTCTTTGCTTTTTAATAAATATTAAATATGTAAAGTGAAGGCTTTCTTAAATAAAAATAAAGAGCGACATCTGAATTCAATATACATAGAGATCACCCTGTATATGACGAGGCCACCGTCCTCTCGGTCCCCACTGTTTATATTAAAGTAATTTATAGTGTATTATAATATATAATATATACTAATATAATATATAGTATATATTCCGCACTGTTTATATTTATAACTTATACTTTGCCAATGCTTCAAGAGAAAATGCTCACTTAGTGCTTTTCATTTCGAGATAAAATTGAACTTTTATAAATGAACTACCATTTCCGCGATAAGTGAGGAGATGTCACGTCCTCAGCATCCATACTGCACCGTTTGTCGCATAATCGTCAAAATAAGTATGCAAGCTTCTCCAGTTGAAAGTAAAAAATCAAAAGAGTCATTATAAGAGTCAAAAGAGTAAGAAGGAATAAAAGTTTTTATTCATCTGAATGTTCATGAAACTCAATTGAAGCAGCTCTTGTGGAAAGTTTGAAAATATGGACCCAAAACGTTTTTAAAGGTCTTAGAAACCCCTCATCGTACAAGAATCTGCTAGCCTCCACCCAAGTAGCTGGTGCATAGTTTTGCAATATTCCTCAACTGTTCTTTGTTGGATAAATGGTTGATAAAAATGGTTCCTTTTTTTAAAACGGCATGCTTTACTAGAGATAAGTGCCATGTCTAGTCCCAGCAAAGGCTCTAAGACAAGGAACCTGTATAAAAGCCTTTCAATACTTTTGAAAATGTCCCTCTGTATTTTTTCTTCTTTTTTTGTAGTGTTTGGCCAAAACTGGTGTTTTGCGGGATAAATGTCAAAAATCGGTCGTTTGCTGTGGCATGATCTCTTTGACAATTTGTTATGGCATGCTCTTTTTTATCGCTTAAAATTAAAAGTAGGTCTTTCGTTTTTCCTTCGAATAAAATCTCTATTAAATAGCCTACAGATACTGGTTCAATTTTATCACCCTTGGAAAGTGAAAAAATAAACCCCGGCGTGACCATTCTTCTCAGGAAAAAATTTGTGCATTTTTAGCATTTTATTCGTAGTAGCTATATTGTTCCTATACATGTGGAATTTAATTGTACAGTTTTCATCAAGCATATCTTCATAATTGTACCGCTTTTAGAGAATATTTTCTCCTTTTTCTAAAACTACTCAGACTTTAAAGAGCTCTTAATTTTTGATGGGTATTTCTAAGCTTTATAAATTCTTCTTATTTTGAATCGCCATGAAAAATTAAGTTTTAGTAAGTATAATGCCATCCAAATTTTATTTTTATTGCTTTCTATTACTGGAAGTACGATACTTAACTGTTTTCATGTGCCACAAAATGGGAGAAACGTCATTTTTCGATGGCACCATTTCTTTTCCTACTTAAAATGGGCACCAAACCTTTTAAATTTCATTTCAGTTAGCCCTCTTCCTGAAAAAATCAACAAAACAATAAACATGTATTTGTGACCACCCTGTTAAAAAAAGAAATCCCAAATTTTGCATTGCTATTTGATAAGGGCTTTAAACCTCTATTTGAGGGGTTTCTGAAATCCTGAATTTTATGTCTTAATTTTCATAAACAGCATTTTACTTTTTGGGGGTAATTTTCCAATTTCTCTGAAATTAGGAAAATCTTTTCAGGCTCATGACTTCTATGGGTATTTTTAAGCTTAATTAATTTTTAATTACAGAATCACCATTGGAAGTCAATTGTTTTAGTTATATATTGTTATAAAGATTTTATTTTTTAGAATCCTTATTATCATTAGCACGAGTAATTTTTAATTACAGTTTGTTTTCACAAACGGCTTTATTTAGTTGATCTGAGTCTTAAGCTAGTAGAAAGGCTCCTATTGACACAGGGCGACACCCCTGGTGCCACCTACAACTTTTTTTAACACCAAATATGGATATAGAGTCATTAGGGAGAACACGTGGTTAATGGGGTCAATGACTTGGAACACCTGTGCTGTCAGTCATTAATCAAATAGTTTCCGGGGAAGTTAATTAATGTCTGACAGATGACGTCAAGTTAATTAATGTCTTTGGAATTCGACCAGAATTGTTTCCAGGGCAAAGTTTAGATCACACATGACAGCTGATGTCATGATTGATTGATTTGACACGAAAGGGGAATTAATTTGTTGTTTCTAAGGGGAATTATTGATTCACGAAAGGGGAATTAATTTGATGTTTCCAAAGAGAATTGTTTCCGAGCGAATGTCTATATTAATGTCTTTGGAGTTCTACCAAGAGAATTGTTTCCGAGCGGATGTTTTGATCTTAGCGATGAATAGATTAACACGGGAATCAGGTTTCTTAGTAATTTCAAATGTGTCAGCGCAGAGATGCCAAAAACAAAAGGAATACGCTGAAATTACGTTTAGGGATTATTTGGGCGAAACCGTTTTAGACATTTTATGGAATTATTTCGGCGAAACAGTTAGAGACATTTTAAAAGATGATTTAAAAGATGATTTTAGAAGGGGATTTGAGGGTGAAATTCTGTGGTCGTCATAATACACAAGTTCCATTTGCACAGTGTTGTGAGGTCCCCTACCACAACCCCAAAGGGTTCCGATCCCCCCCCCCAAACCCGCAGGAAGCCCCCGGTCCGCAAAGGTTCTCCGGGCTCCCAAAGGGCCCCCGGCGCTCCAAAAGCTCCTGAGCCCCCATTTTAATACTTTTTTAAGGCTTTATTATATCTTTTCAGATCAAATTATTATTTTAGGGAATAATTTCGGCAAAACACTTAGAGACATTTTAAAAGATGATTTTTGAAGAGATTTTAGAGGAGAATTTGAGGGTGAAACTCTGTGGTCGTCATAATACACAAGTTCCATTTGGACAGTGTCGTGAGGTCCTCTACCCCAACCCCAAAGGGTTCCGATCCCCCTACCCCAACCCCAAAGGACCACCCGGCCCTCAAGGATCCCACAGACCCTCAAAGGCCCTCCCCGGGCCCCATCTTTCGTTGATGTGTGTTGTCTGAAACTTATGATTTGGGATATGTAAATTACTATTTCGGACTTTTCTGAGCTAGATTTCTTAGTCTTTCGTTGGTGTGTGTTGTATGAAACCTATGATTTGGGATGGGTGGATTGCAATTTTTGACTTTTCTGAGCTGGATTTCTGTGCCGTTCATAGGTGTGTGTTGTCTGAAACTTATGATTTGGGATGGTTAATTTGCTATTTCCGGCTTTTATTAGCTAGGTTTCGTAGCCTTTCATCGGTGTGTGTTGTCAGAAAATTATGATTGGGGATGTGTAGTTTGCTATTTGGACTTTTCAGAGCTAGGATTCTTAGTCCCTCATAGGTGTGTGTTGTCTGAAACCTATGATTTGGGATGGGTGGTTTGCTATTTTTGACTTTTCTGAGCTGGATTTCTTACCCTTTCATAGGTGTGTGTTGTCATAAAATTATGATTTGGGATGTGTAGTTTGCTAGTTGAAATTTTCAGAGCTAGGATTCTTAGTCTCTCATAGACGTTTGTTGTCTGAAACCTATAGTTTGGGATGAATAGTTTGCTATTTCAGGCTTTTATGAGCTAGGTTTCCTAGTATTTCGTAGGTGTGTGTAGTCTGAAACTTATGATTTGGGATATGTAAATTACTATTTCGGGCTTTTCTGAGCTAGATTTCTTCCAATGATTTGGGATGGGTGGATTGCTATTTTTGACTTTTCTGAGCTGGATTTCTTAGCGGTTCATAGGTGAGTGTTGTCTGAAACTTATGATTTGGGATGGTTAATTTGCTATTTCCGGCTTTTATTAGCTAGGTTTCTTAGCCTTTCATAGGTGTGGGTTGTCAGAAAATTATGATTTGGGATGTGTGGTTTGCTTTTTGGACTTTTCAGAGCTATGATTCATAGTCTCTCATATGCGTTTGTTGTCTGAAACTTCTAGTTTGGGATGAATAGTTTGCTATTTCAACCTTTTCTCAGCTAAGGTTTCCTAGTATTTCGTAGGTGAATGTTGTCTGAAACTTATGATTTGGGATATGTAAATTACTATTTCGGGCTTTTATAAGCTAGATTTCTTAGTCTTTCGTTGGTGTGTGCTGTCTGAAACCTATGATTTGGGATGGGTGGATTGCTACTTTTGACTTTTCCGAGCAGGATTTCTTAGCCTTTCTTAGGAGTGTGTTGTCTGAAACCTATGATTTGGGATGGTTAATTTGCTATTTTTTACTTTTCAGAGCTAGGTTTCTTAGCTTTTCATAGGTGTGTGCTGTCAGAAAATTATGATTTGGGGTTTCTAGTTTGCTTTTTGGACTTTTCGGAGCTAGGATTTATAGTCCCTCATAGGTGTTTGTTGTCTGAAACCTATAGTTTGGGGTGAGTAGTTTAGTATTTAAGGCTTTTCTGAGCTAAGGTTTCTTAGTATTTCGTAGGTGTGTGTTGTCTGAAACCTATGATTTGAGGTGTGTAATTTGCTATTTTTGACTTTTGTGAGCTAGATTTCTTAGTCTTTCGTAGGTGGGTGTTGTCTGAAACCTATGATTTGGATTGTGTGGGTTGCTATTTTTTGACTTTTCCGAACTGGATTTCTTAGCCTTTCATAGGTCTGTGTTGACTGAAACCTATGATTTGGGATGAGTGGTTTGCTATTTTTGACTTTTCTGAGCTAGATTTCTTAGCCTTTCATAGGTGTGTGCTGTCAGAAAATTATGATTTGGGATTTGTAGTTTGCTTTTTGGACTTTTCAGAGCTTTGATTCTTAGTCTCTCATAGGCGTTTGTTGTCTGAAACTTCTAGTTTGGGATGAATAGTTTGCTATTTCAGGCTTTTCAGAGCTAAGGTTTCCTAGTATTTCGTAGGTGAATGTTGTCTGAAACTTATGATTTGGGATATGTAAATTACTATTTCGGGCTTTTCTAAGCTAGATTTCTTAGTCTTTCGTTGGTGTGTGTTGTCTGAAACCTATGATTTGGGATGGGTGGATTGCTATTTTTGACTTTTCTGAGCTGAATTTCTTAGCCTTTCATAGGTGTGGGTTGTCTGAAACCTAT
Organism: Artemia sp. Qi Xiang Cuo; assembly: GCF_049724085.1. Taxonomy (NCBI): domain Eukaryota; kingdom Metazoa; phylum Arthropoda; class Branchiopoda; order Anostraca; family Artemiidae; genus Artemia; species Artemia sp. Qi Xiang Cuo. Next base: position 67,249,510 of record NC_142795.1, on the reverse strand, counting down.
GATTTGGGATGGGTGGATTGCTATTTTTTGACTTTTCTGAGCTAGGTTTCTTAGCCTTTCATAGGTGTGTGCTGTCAGAAAATTATGATTTGGGATTTGTAGTTTGCTTTTTGGACTTTTCAGAGCTAGGATTCTTAGTCCCTCATAGGTGTTTGTTGTCTGAAACCTATGATTTGGGATGAGTGGATTGCTATTTTGACTTTTCTGAGCTGGATTTCTTAGTCTTTCATAGGTGTGTGTTGTCTGAAACCTATGATTTGGGATGGGTGGTTTGCCATTTTTGACTTTTCTGATCTGGATTTCGTAGCCTTTCATAGTTGTGTGTTGTCTGAAACCTATGATTTGGGATGGTTAATTTGCTATTTTTGACTTTTCTGAGCTAGGTTTCTTAGCCTTTCATAGTTGTGTGTTGTCAGAAAATTATGATTTGGGATGTGTAGTTTGCTATTTGGACTTTTCAGACCTAGGATTCTTAGTCCCTCATAGGTGTTTGTTGACTGAAACCAATAGTTTGGGATGAGTAGTTTGCAATTTCAGGCTTTTATGAGCTAGGTTTCTTAGCCTTTCGTAGGTGTGTGTTGACTGAAACTTATGATTTGTGCTATGTAATTTGCTATTTCCGACTTTTCATAACCAGATTTCTTAGTCTTTCTTAGGTGTGTGTTGTCTGAAACCTATGTTTTGGGATGTGTTGGTTGCTATTTTTTGACTTTTCTGAGCTGGATTTCTTAGCCTTTCGTAGGTGTGTGTTGACTGAAACCTATGATTTGGGAAATGAGTGGTTTGCCATTTTTGACTTTTCTGAGCTAGATTTCTTAGCCTTTCATAGGTGTGTGCTTTCAGAAAATTATGATTTGGGAGGTCTAGTTTGCTTTTTGGACTTTTCAGAGCTAGGATTCTTAGTCCCTCATAGGTGTTTGTTGCCTGAAACTTCTAGGTTGGGATGAGTAGATGGCTATTTCCGGCTTTTCTGAGCTATGGTTTCTTAATATTTCGTAGGTGAATGTTGTCTGAAACTTATGATTTGGGATATGTAAATAACTATTTCGGTCTTTTCTGAGTTCGATTTTTTAGTCTTTCATAGGTGTGTGTTGTCTGAAACCTATGATTTGGGATGGGTGGTTTGCTATTTTTGACTTTTCTGAGCTGGATTTCTTACCCTTTCATAGGTGTGTGTTGTCAGAAAATTATGATTTGGGATGTGTAGCTTGCTAGTTGGACTTTTCAGAGCTAGGATTCTTAGTCTCTCATAGACGTTTGTTGTCTGAACCCCATAGCTTGGGATGAATAGTTTACTATTTCAGGCTTTTATCAGCTAGGTTTCCTAGTATTTCGTAGGTGTGTGTTGTCTGAAACTTATGATTTGGGATATGTAAATTACTATTTCGGTTTTTTCTGAGCTAGATTTCTTAGTCTTTCGTTGATGTGTGTTGTCTGAAACCTATGATTTGGGATTGGTGGATTGCTATTTTTGACTTTTCTGAGCTGGATTTCTTAGCGGTTCATAGGTGAGTGTTGTCTGAAACTTATGATTTGGGATGGTTAATGTGCTATTTCCGGCTTTTATTAGCTAGGTTTCTTAGCCTTTCATAGGTGTGTGTTGTCAGAAAATTATGATTTGGGATGTGTAATTTGCTTTTTGGACTTTTCAGAGCTATGATTCTTAGTCTCTCATAGGCGTTTGTTGTCTGAAACTTCTAGTTTGGGATGAATAGTTTGCTATTTCAGGCTTTTCTGAGCTAGGGTTTCCTAGTATTTCGTAGGTGAATGTTGTCTGAAACTTATGATTTGGGATATGTAAATTACTATTTCGGGCTTTTCTAAGCTAGATTTCTTAGTCTTTCGTTGGTTTGTGCTGTCTGAAACCTATGATTTGGGATGGGTGGATTGCTACTTTTGACTTTTCTGAGCTGGATTTCTTAGCCTTTCATAGGGGTGTGTTGTCTAAAACCTATGATTTGGGATGGTTAATTTGCTATTTTTGACTTTTCTGAGCTAGGTTTCTTAGCCTTTCATAGGTGTGTGTTGTCAGAAAATTATGATTTGGGATGTGTAGTTTGCTTTTTGGACTTTTCAGAGCTAGGATTCGTAGTCCCTCATAGGTGTTTGTTGTCTGAAACCTATAGTTTGGGATGAGTAGTTTGCTATTTCAGGCTTTTCTGAGCTCAGAACTATTTCGTAGGTGTGTGTTGTCTGAAACCTATGATTTGAGGTGTGTAATTTGCTATTTTTGACTTTTCTGAGCTAGATTTCTTAGTCTTTCGTAAGTGGGTGTTGTCTGAAACCTATGATTTGGATTGTGTGGGTTGCTATTTTTTGACTTTTCTGAACTGGATTTCTTAGCCTTTCGTAGGGGTGTGTTGACTGAAACCTATGATTTGGGATGAGTGGTTTGCTATTTTTGACTTTTCTGAGCTAGGTTTCTTAGCCTTTCATAGGTGTGTGCTGCCAGAAAATTATGATTTGGGATTTGTAGTTCGCTTTTTGAACTTTTCAGAGCTAGGATTCTTAGTCTCTCATAGGTGTTTGTTGTCTGAAACCAACAGTTTGGGATGAGTAGTTTGGCTATTTCATGCTTTTCTGAGCTAAGGTTTCTTAGTATTTCGTAGGTGTGTGTTGTCTGAAACATATGATTTGAGGTGTGCAATTTGATATTTCCGACATGATCAATTCTATTCCCCCAAAATAATATAAAACGTTTCCACTTCAGTTCTGATTTTTCTCAAAGAGATGAAAAAATTTAAAATACTGTTCCAAATTTTTCAAAGAAGATAGAAAAGTTCAATTTCTCTTTTGAATTTTAACAAAGAACACAATCCAGTTCTAATTTCTCCAGAGAAAATAAAAAGCTTCCGCTTCAGTTATAAGTTCACCAAGACATAAAAAATTTAAAGTTTAGTTAAAATTTTTCCGTAGAAGATAGGAAAAGTTATACTATGATTTGTGATTATTTTCCATGAAGATAAAAAGTTTCACTTTAATTCTAAATTTTCTTAAATACAGTTCCGACTTTTCTCAAAGAGATGAAAAAATTTAAAATACTCTTCCAAGTTTTTCATAGAAGATAGAAAAGTTCAAGCTCTCTTTTGAATTTTACCAAAGAACACAATTCAATTCTAATTTCTCTAGAGAAAATAAGAATCTTCCACTTCAGTTTCAAGTTCACCAAGAAATAAAAAAATATAAAGTTCACTTCTAAATTTTTCCGTAGAAGATAGGAAAAGTTATACTATGATTGTTATTATTTTCCATGAAGATAAAAGTTTCACTTTAATTCTAAATTTTCTTAAATTCAATTCCGACCTTTCTCAAAGAGATGAAAAAATTAAAGTTCTGTTCCAAATATTTTCCCGGAAGAAGAAAAGTTCAACTTCGATTCTGAATTTTCTCAATGAAAATGAAATAAGTTCCCAAAATAATATACAAATTTCCACTTCAGTTCAGATATTTTTCTCAAAGAGATGAAGAAATTTAAAGTTCTGTTCCAAATTTTTCATAGAAGATAGGAAAAGTTATACTTTGATCGTGAATATTCAAGTTCTATTCTGAATTTTACCAAAGAACACAATCCAATTCTAATTTCACCAATAAAAAATTTAAAGTTCAGTTCTAAATTTTTCCGTAGAAGATAGGAAAAGTTTTATTATGATTGTGATTATTTTCCATGAAGATAAAAAGTTGCACTTTAATTATAAATTTTCTTAAATTCAGTTCCGACTTTTCTCAAAGAGAAGAAAAATTTAAAGTTCTTTTCCAAATTTTTCATAGAAGATAGGAAAAGTTATACTTTGATTGTGAATATTCTTCAGGAAGATATGGAGCTCCACTTTAATTCTGGCTCCAATTTAATTCTCTGTTTTCTTGAAGAACAACAAATTGTGCAAGTTCTCTTCTGAATTTTCATAGAGAAGAGAAAAAAAAAGTTAGCTCAATTCTGAAATTTACCAATAAAAATGAATAAGCTTTCATTTCAGTTCCTAATTTCTCAAAAATATAAAACATTTATAAGTTCAATTCTAAATTTTTACATATATGATAGTAATGGCTATACTATGTTTGTGATTATTTTCCATGAAGATAAAAAGTTTCAGTTTAACTCTAATTTTTCTTAAATTCAGTTCATTCATCTAACCACCAAAAACAATAGGCTAGGTTAGGTTAGATATAAATAAATATTAATAAATAATTAGAAACATTTCTCCATGTTTAAGTTAGGTTAGGTTAACTTATCATGAGCGCTCATGATAAGCTAATCTAACCCAACTTAAACATGGTAAAAAGATTAAATTAGGTTAGGTTAGGCTAGATTAAACTAGGCTAGGTTAAGTTAGGTTAGGTTAGGTTAGATTAAGTTATGTTATGTTAAGTTAGGTTAGGTTAGGTTGGATTAAGTTAGGCTAGGTTAGGTTGGATTAAGTTAGGTTAGGTTACGTTAGATTAAGTTAGGTTAGGTTAAGTTAGGTTAGGTTATGTTAGATTAAGTTAGGTTAGGTTAAGTTAGGTTAGGTATGGTTAGCATACGTACGCGCGCGTACGTAGAAGTGGAAACTGAAGTGGAAGATTCTTATTTTCTCTAGAGAAATTAGAATTGAATTGTGTTCTTTGGTAAAATTCAAAAGAGAACTTGAACTTTTCTATCTTCTATGAAAAATTTGGAACAGCACTTAAAATTTTTTCATCTCTTTGAGAAAAGTCGGAACTGAATTTAAGAAAATTTAGAATTAAAGTGAAACTTTTTATCTTCATGGAAAATAATCATAAATAATAGTATAACTTTTCCTATCTTCTACGGAAAAATTTTAACTAAACTTTAAATTTTTTATGTCTTGGTGAACTTAAAACTGAAGTGGAAGCTTTTTATTTTCTATGGATAAATTAGAATTTAATTTTGTTCTTTGGTAAAATTCAGAAGAGAACTTGAACTTTTCTATCTTCTTTGAAAAATTTGGAACAGTATTTTAAATTTTTTCATCTCTTTGAGAAAAATCTGAACTGAAGTGGAATCTTTTTATATTATTTTGGAGAAATATAATTGATCATGTCGGAAATAGCAAATTACACACCTCAAATCATAAGTTTCAGACATCACACACCTACGAAATACTAAGAAACCTTAGCTCAGAAAAGCCTGAAATAGCAAACTATTCATCCCAAACTATAGGTTTCAGACAACAAACGCCTATGAGAGACTAAGAATCCTAGCTCTGAAAAGTCCAACTAGCAAACTACACATCCCAAATCATAATTTTCTGATAACACACACCTATGAAAGGGTGAGAAATCCAGCTCAGAAAAGTCAAAAATAGCAAACCACCCATCCCAAATCATAGGTTTCAGACAACATATACCTATGAGGGACTAAGAATCCTAGCGCTGAAAAGTCCAAATAGCAAACTGCACATCCCAAATCATAATTTTCTGACAACACACACCTATGAAAGGCTAAGAAACCTAGCTCAGAAAAATCAAAAATAGCAAATTAACCATCCCAAATCATAGGTTTTAGACAACACACACTTATGAAAGGCTAAGAAATCCAGCTCCGAAAAGTCAAAAATAGCAATCAACCCATCCCAAATCATAGGTTTCAGACAGCACACACCAACGAAAGACTAAGAAATCTAGCTTATAAAAGCCCGAAATAGTAATATACATATCCCAAATCATAAGTTTCAGACAGCATTCACCTACGAAATACTAGGAAACCTTAGCTCATAAAAACCAGAGATATCATTCTATTCATACGTAACTAGAAGTTTCGAACATCACACGCCTATAAGGGGCTATGAATTATAGCTCTAAAAAGTCCAAAAAAGCAAACCACACATTCAAAATTATAATTTTCTTATAAAAATCACATACGAAAGGGTAAGAAATTTAGCTAATAAAAGCCGGAAATAGAAAATTAACCATCCCAAATCATAAGTTTCAGACAACACTCACCTATGAACCGCTAAGAAATCCAGCTCAGAAAAGTCAAAAATAGCAATCCACCCATCCCAAATCATAGGTTTCAGACAATACACATCAACGAAAGACTAAGAAATCTAGCTCAGATAAGACCGAAATAGCAATTTACATATCCCAAATCATAAGTTTCAGACAACACACGCCTACGAGATATTAGGAAACCTAGCTGATAAAAGCCTTAAATAGTAAACTATTCATCCCAAACTATAGGTTTCAGACAACAGACGTCTATGAGAGACTAAGAATCCTAGCTCTAAAAAGTCCAACTAGCAAACTACACATCCCAAATCATAATTTTCTGATAACACACATCTATGAAAGGGTAAGAAATCTAGCTCAGAAAAGTCAAAATAGCAAACCACTCATCCCAAGTCATAGGTTTCAGACAACATACACCTATGAGGGACTAAGAATCCTAGCTCTGAAAAGTCCAAATAGCAAACTACACATCCCAAATCATAATTTTCTGACAACACACACCTATGAAAGGCTAAGAAACCTAGCTAATAAAAGCCGGAAATAGAAAATTAACCATCCCAAATCATAAGTTTCAGACAACACACAGCTATGAACGGCTCTGAAATCCAGCTCAGAAAAGTCAAAAATTGCAATCCACCCATCCCAAATCATAGGTTTCATACAACACACACCAACGAAAGACTAAGAAATCTAGCTCAGAAAAGTCCGAAATAGTAATTTATATATCCCAAATCATAAGTTTCAGACAACACACATCAATGAAAGATGGGGCCCGGGGAGGGCCTTTGAGGGTCTGTGGGACCCTTGAGGGCCGGGTGGTCCTTTGGGGTTGGGGTAGGGGGATCAGAACCCTTTTGGGTTGGGGTAGAGGACCTCACGACACTGTCCAAATGGAACTTGTGTATTATGAAAACCACAAAGTTTCACCATCAAATCCTCTTCTAAAATCTCTCCAAAAATCATCTTTTAATATGTTTCTAACTGTTTCGCCGAAATAATTTCCTAAAATAATATTATGTTCTGAACAGATATAAAAAACCCTTAAAAAAGTATTATAAGGGGGGCTCAGGAGCCTTTGGGGTGCCGGGGGCCCTTTGGAAGCCCGGAGAACCTTTGAGGACCGGGGGCTTCCTTCGGGGTTGAGGTGGGGGGACCGGAACCCTTTGGGGTCGTGGTAGGGGACCTCACAACACTGTGCAAATGGAACTTGTGTATTATGACGACCACAGAGTTTCACCCTCAAATCCCCTTCTAAAATCATCTTTTAAATCATCTTTTAAAATGTCTCTAACTGTTTCGCCGAAATAATTCCATAAAATGTCTAAAACGGTTTCGCCCAAATAATCCCTAAACGTAATTTCAGCGTATTCCTTTTGTTTTTGGCATCTCTGCGCTGACACATTTGAAATTACTAAGAAACCTGATTCCCGTGTTAATCTATTCATCGCTAAGATCAAAACATCCACTCGGAAACAATTCTCTTGGTAGAACTCCAAAGACATTAATATAGACATTTCGCTCGGAAACAATTCTATTTGGAAACATCAAATTAATTCCCCTTTCGTGAATCAATAATTCCCCTTAGAAACAACAAATTAATTCCCCTTTCGTGTCAAATCAAACAATCATGACATCAGCTGTCATGTGTGATCTAAACTTTGCCCTAGAAACAATTCTGGTGGAACTCAAAAGACATTAATTAACTTGACGTCATCTGTCAGACATTAATTAACTTCCTCGGAAACAATTTGATTAATGACTGACAGCAGAGGTGTTCCATGTCATTGACCTCATTAACCACGTGTTCTCCCTAATGACTCTATATCCATATTTGGTGTTAAAAAAAGTTGTAGGTGGCAGCAGGGGTGTCGCCCTGTGTCAATAGGAGCCTTTCTACTTAAGCTTTTAATAAACTGCTCATATACTATTAATAAATAGAATAGGGTACATTTTTATTTGCTAGCTTGAGCCTACCGTAATAGTATAGACTTCTGATGTTCCACTTAAATGCTACTTTAGGCCAAGAGAACAAGCAGCAGCTTGAAATCTGACAAATTCTAAGGATTCCTCAGAAGTAGTAGAGAAAACACGGGTTATAGGCCACGTCATTAATCAATCCAATTCACCCCACTTTCAGTTGAATCAACATCATTTTAAATGAAAATTTCCGACTTTTTTACAATTTCTCATCATGGGCCTTAGGATCAAAACAGGTCTTGTGAAATAAACTACTAATAAAACGTTATAATTAATTGGAATTTAATATTTAGTGGATAGTTCGATATCAGTATCTAGATATTTGTTATTATTCCCTTTTCTTTCACTTTAAAATCATACATTTATCTAATATTTAAAATTTCTTTTCAAAATCAGCTGCTGTAAAATCAAATAGATTTGATGCATAGGTATCAACCGCTTTACCTTTAAAAATAATAGTAATAACGAGTTTATTTTCGTATTTATTTGTTACATATTTCATTGCTTTAATTTCGTACCCAATTCCTTGATCCAAGTCTTCTTTTATAACGGTTCGATTGTATTTATTTTCGATTTAATTTTCTCTTCAAAGTATCTCCATTTACTAGGCGATGATTTTATTAGATAAATTTTCTGAATCGGAAATAACTTATAGATTAACATGTAATTTATAATCAATGACATCCATGTTTGCTTTTCTTTCTGAAAATATAACGCAGTAAGTGTTGTATCGATTATCAGGCTTATCATCTAGCAAAGGTTTAATTTTATATCAGCAGTTGATACAGATGCATAAACATTAGGTTCATGTTTTGAAACATCAAAACAAAACAATGGATATACTGTTCTAAAGTTATTATAGTCAACAATAGTTCCACTACCAACGTTCGATGTTTGTATCCTAAATTTAAAAATCTTTGATGAGCATCAGAATAATCCTCATTATTCTTACTAAAATAACATTTTAAATCTTCTTGTGGATATTTATATCCGTTCACTCTCACTTCAATTCTATTCATATTCATATGATCAAATACAATACTATTTTGTGAAGCATTATCATCTTTTTCTGTGTTCTGTAATACTATAATATTTTTAAGTGAATATCTTTCAGAAAATAATCTCCATGTCAATTATTTGTCATCTTTATTATCACTTTTATAAGTACTACACGCTTACTCAAATGAACTCTTTTTCACTAATTTACCTTCTAACTCGTTTCTAATGAATAAACTAGGATTTAATGTTGGTAGAATACAAGATAAATACATTATATCTACTTTAAAGTTTTGAAAACTCTTTTTTATAATCCTATTATTGTTACTATTCCTTTTAAACGCAAGTTGGTGTGTAACACCTCTAAATTCGCAATTAATGTCTTGACGAAATCTAAATAATCCCGATAATGGTAAGTACATACTAACTGGACGACTTTCTTTTGTTTTAATATATCTTTTAATAGACCGCTATTAAATTCATCATTAATCTTTATTCTAATTGTCGGATCTTCACCTGCTTTTGCAGCAGCTTTAAAATTACTTACAAACTCACTATCTTGAGTAAACGACCTAATTGTTTGCGCTTGTCTTTATACCAAACCATATATGTGACTGCGCTTCTTGAATAATCATCAGAACATTCTAATAGATTTTTAGCGGTTGTTGGTATACCAACAAAATCAATAGATTCAATTGCTTTGTCATTAATGATATATTCAACATTTCTAAACAAATATACTTCTAAACAAATATATAAGTAGCCATTAAACAAATGGCTACTTTCTTAAAGTAGCCATATCTTCAGCACTCATATTTGACCCATCTCCTCGTGCTATTTTATTTTTGCATGACGATAGCTATCACCAGGAAGGATCCAATATTCTAAATCTTTTGTTATAAAGTTAAAATTAGATAATTCTGAAACATTAGCGTTTGTTTCTCTAATTCCTGTAAATTCATATTTCGTTGTTGAATCATCAACAATAGGCTTTTCAAATATTTTCCAATAAGGAGCAGTAACTTCATTGACCTCCATTTTTATAAAGAAGGAATTTAATCAAATAATATTTAATTTTTAGATTTTTCAACCCCTAGCCTGTAATCAACGCATTTAAGAGATCTCGACCTCTTCTCTCTATATACGTTTTATTATTTCCAATGGGTTCTTTCATCGATTTTTTATTTTTAAATACATCTTATAATTCTTTTCAATTTAAATCGTTGAACTCTTTCCCATATTTAATACCTCAATTTTTTACTAACTCTAGTCGAGGTTTAATCATAGTTCACGTTCTAGTCAATCATAGTTCTAGTCGAGCCACATAGTTAACATATACCTTTAATCATTGGCACATCACTTCTTTTTTAAACTGCTCGAGTCATTGAAGTAGTTGCAGTGACCTTTTTACATCGCATACAATAAATCTTACTATTTAAATTCATTTCCCTTTATAAGAGACTGAAATTATTAAGTAAATTCTCTAAATAATAAATATCACTTAAAAGAAAACAAAAAACCAACAACTAAATTTTTTACATCCCTTACAATTAATTTTACTTTATTAATTCATTTCCATTTACAAGAGACTGAAATTTCCTCTGGATTGAATATTTTGAGATCTGGAAATTTTTTAAAATAAAATTGGCGCCTAATAAACGGCTGACATTGCAGATGTGATTAAAGGTTGTTTACAACGTAAATCCAAATTCGTCAAGATAAGAAAATAAAATATCGCGTTACACAATTAATGAATGACGCGCAGCAGCGAAACTATTTACTATAATAGGTGTTGGTAGAAAAGATGAACTATTCAATAAAATAAATAACCATCTTAATAATAAAATATTACTTGAAGATAATCTGAATGAGTTCTGAATGAGTGTAATACAAAGAGGCGAGATGATAAGAAACCCAACATATTTAGTATTGATCCTGATTTCATAACAGGGTTCAAAAATGAAATGATAGAACCTCATAAACTATTTTATTAAAATTATTTCATCCATCTTTTATATTGTCGTTGGTTTATCATAAATAACCCCTGAAAGATTTGAAAAATATCACCATAGAACATTATTTTAAGATAATAATCTTCTTGCCACCTGCTAGGCGTGTTGGCCTTTTGGGTTGTCACCTGTTGTGTTGTAGGCTGTTGTGGGCGAAAAGAATAAAAACATTTTAGATTTATGAAATCGATTTAACACTATGAGAAATAAATATATTATTGAACTTCAAACATTCTTAAAATCAAAACAGATATCAACTGCTGGAAATTATAATGATGTGAAGAATAAAGTAAAAAATTATTTCGATATACAAGTTGAGATTAAGAAAAAGTGAATGTGGAAACTAGCTCGTGAAAGATTTTAGTGGTATAGACATGATTAAAAAGATAGGAATATTGACATTTAGAATTTATTTATAAAAAAAAAAACAAGAAAAGTTCCAGATATTCCAGAGTATATGTTTAAAGAAGAAGAACACGATAATCAACAAAGTATTCAATGGATCAGAGAGAATTCTCTTACAGTTAATATTTCATTGAATGCAAATAGAGCTGATTTTTGACCACTTTTTAACTCTGTTGTTAGGGATTTAAAAAATTTAATGAATGCATGGGCGTAGGCAGCATATTGTCTAGGGGGGGCTGTCGATAGTGTGATGGAGTTTTATCAACTGCTTTTTCCAAACCATCTGCTTTTTCAGCCGTATATAATGTAAATTTAAAGGTCTAGGGGGGGGCAGCTGCCCCCCTGCCCCTCCCTCCCTCCCTACGCCCATGAATGAATGATGGAGAAAGATACAGGGTTCAATTTACAACACAAGTAATATTTTATTCTCAGTACGATAATGAAGAAGTTGAATCTATTCATTATCATAGTTATTCTTGGATACTTAATAAAAATAGTGAAATCGATCAAAGCCATCTATATAGAAACCAAAGGAATATAAATACAATAGCCATAAATAATACACCCAGATCAGTTGTGAGAGTAGATGGGATTGATTATCGAAGGACCAGATTACCAAATTAAGTGGACGGTAGTTATAAGGAATTACATGAATTTGTAAAAAATAAAAAACCATACATTAATATAAAAAATAATGATAATAAAGGCTTTCTTTGGTCAGTTTTAGCTTATCTTCATTCAGCTAAAAACCATGTATACAGACTATCAAACTATAAATCTTATAAAAATGAAATCAACTTTAAAGGAATCACTAATTTTCCTATGGATATTCAATTTATAAATTTGAAAATAAATATAACATTAAAATTAGTTTATTTGAAATAAGTGAAAATAAATTGGTTAGAGCTCATATTCCTAAAACTAAGATTAATGGAAATACTGCTTCACATTTACTCTATTGCGATTAATTTACTCTATTTCATTAATCATTATGTGCTAATTAAAGATTTAAGTAGATTGTTATCTTCACAGGTTTCAAAACAAAACCTAAAAATTCATCCATTTATATTCTGTGGAAAGCACTTTAATAAACAAGAAAAATTTTAATAACATAATAAAAAAGAAAATTGTGAAGATCCTGACATCATTATGCCAAAACCAGGGTCGAAAATTGAATTTAGGAATATAGCTAAGCAAATGAAAGTACCTTACAGTATTATAGCTGTTTTTGATTCGTGTAATGAAGAATTTAACCAAAAGAAAGGTAAACAGACAATTTAAGCAGCAGAACAAAAGTCATTTGCATATGGATTCCAAGTATGTTGTTTTTTATGACACAGCACAAAATAAACATAATGAATACTTTGGTGGAGATGCTAGCGGGCATTTTGTAACTACCATAACAAAAGTATGTAAAGAAAAATTCAATCTGTATGGAAATATAGACAGAGAAATATAGACATGGTTATACACAAGAACAAGTAAAAGAAAATTGGAATAACACAACTAATAAAAGCTGTCATATTTGTGAAAAAGAAATAGTTACTAATAATTTCTATTTAGATCACGACCATATTACTGGTAATATACGTGGATTTACTACTACTACTACTAACAACTCACCGCAGCACCAAGCCGCCTGAGGCCAACACAGCTACGCACGCTCCTCCGCCACCCCGAGCTATTCAAAGCCTCCCTTTTTACACCCGCCCACGAAGTTCCCATTTACTTTAAATCTTTCTTTATGACGTCCTCCCACCCCAGACGGGGACGACCTGTTTTCCGTTTAGCCCTAGATGGTTGGCCGAAAAGAACAATCTTTGGCAATCTATCATCCTTCATCCGCACAACGTGCCCTAACCACCTCAACATTTCTTTCATTATAGCCCTAGAGAGCGGTATTGAATCACATTTTTCGTATAGCCTATTGTTTGAAACACGGTGAGTCAGCCGGGTACCCAGAACAATCCTTAAGCAATTTCTCTGGAAAACATCTAGCAAATCTTCATCCGCTTTTCGAAGCGCCCATGCTTCAGAGCCATATTTGACTATTGTCATCACTGTAGCTTCTAATATTCTAATCTTGGTTTGCAGACTTATCTTCCTATTCTTCCAGACTTTTTTAAACTGTGAAAAAACACCCTGAGCCTTGGCTGTTCTATTTTTAACATCTTCACTGCTCCCACCATCTTTACTAATAATACTACCAAGGTAAGTGAAGCTGTCCACCTGATCAATCTTTTTATTACCCAACATCACCTTTTCATCTTCACTTATTCCTAGACTTAGTGACTTAGTCTTCCTAACATTAATTTTCAAACCAATTCTAGCACCCTGAACTCGCAAAACCTCTAAAAATTCATTCATTTTGCTCACACTTTCATCTAGGATGCTTAAATCATCAGCATAATCCAAGTCCAGGAGACTTTTTCCTCCCCATTTGATTCCGTGGTCTCCCATTGCCTTTCCTGTGCTCCTTAAAACAAAGTCCATCAAAATAATCCATATAAAGGGGGATAGAACCTTTACTAAAGCTCTTCTATCAACATTATCGAACGCTTACTCATAATCTATAAAACTGAGGACCAAAGGTGTTTGAAAACTCAGGCACTTCTCAATTATTACCCTAAGAGTGAAAAATTAGTTGACATCCTTTACCTTTTCTAAAATCACAATGCTCTTCTCTTATAACTGTCTACAGGATCTCTCAGACTATAAACTATTATAATACTAAGTAATTTACCATCTACAGAGACAAAAGTGATGTTTTAATAATTACAACACTCAATTTTATCACCTTTCTTATAGTGGCTTAATTAAGGTTTTCATAAAATTGTTAGGTACTTCCCCTTTTTAAAAAATCATATTCATAATCTTCAGTAACTTGTTTTTAACATCAGAGCCACCATATTTAAGAAACTCATTTACCACCCTATCAGCATCTGGGGCCTTATTATTCTTTGATCCGTTTAGTGCTGTTGCTGATTCCTCCTCACAAAACAAATCTTCCTTCACATCCAAGGTATCACAAACTTTTTCATTTTCTTCTATATTTTTTCCTGCAACTCTATCTCGGTTAAGCAAGTTCTCAAAATGTTTGGCCCATCTCTCTTTAGTTTTTTCCTTATCGCTAATTGCGACCCCATTGCTATCTTTAACTGGGACAAGTCCGGATTGACTACTCCCTCTCAATTTGTTAACGTGCCAGTACAAAATTTTACTATTATGCCGTCTAGCTGCATCTTCCAGATCCTCGGCAATTTTATCCATGGCCTCCACTTCACACCTTTTTAGTTCATATTTTAATGCTTTCTCCGCTTTCTTTACATTTCTTTTGTTTTCATACGATTTATCACTCAGATAATTCTTGTACAAGTCCTTTCTCCTTTCTATTAAACATAAAGCTTTTTCACTAATATTCTTAGCTGCAGTTCTAGCTTTTCTTCCCTAAGACACCTTCCGACAATTCACAAATTATTTTCCCAAAATTATTCCAGCCGTCTTCTATATTATAAATTTTTAAATTCTCAAGTTTAGTATTCAACTGTTCCTGGAAAGTTTCTATCAAATTCTCATCCTGGAGTCTACCAACACCATAACTTCCCGGGAGGTAGTAACCCTTCCGATATATCAGTTTTAAATTAACCCTTGACACTATTAGATGGTGATCTTTACTTTTAACATCAATAGCAGCACTCCTATATACCCTAGTATCTTGTATTGATCCTGCCAGTCTTCGGTTTACTATATCATAATCAATAAGGTTTGCTGTCTTACCATCATGTGAATACCGACTTATGAGCCATTTTATGACCAAATATGTGAATGTAAAGTAAATTGCGATTGTTTAAAAATAATTTTAAGTATAATTCTGATGTGTTTCAAAATACTGCAGATTTCAAAGAAATAATAAAGAAAAGGATTTATCTTTATGAATATATTGGTAGCTATGAAAAAATGAATGATATAAAATTACCTTCAATAGACAGGTTTTATTCTAGATTAATAGGGAAAATAATTCTGAAAAAGATTATAAAAGAGAAAAAACTATTTGGATTTTTTTTAAATGTAAAATACTTTTAGATTCCACTAAATTTTATCTAAAAATTAAGGTTTTAATTTTATCAGGTGTTATTGAAAATTTGAGAAATGTATGTTTAAATAACTATAAACTAGATACATTGCAATTTCTCTCAGCATCAGGAATAACATGGGAAGCTTTTCTCAAACACTCTGAAGCTGAAATTCCCTTATTTTCTGACGAAGATATGTATGCATTTATAGAAAGAGGAATAAGAGGTGGTGTATTTCAATCTATGAAAAGATGTGCTAAAGCTAATAATAAATATATGAAAACCTTTAATAAAACAAATCCTTCAAATTATTTAATGCATTTATATTCCAATAGCTTATACGATTCAGCAATGTCTCAAAAATTACCTGGAAAGATTTTAGAAATAATTTTGAAAACCATTTAAAAAAAATACCAACAGTTAAGATATTACGTTCAATCATAAATGAATACGGATAATGTGGGAGCAATTTATGAAGTTGATTTAGAATATCCAAGTGAGTTGCACAATTTACATAAAGATTTACCACTAGCTCCAGAATATTGTCAACATAAATTAAGCACGACTTTACATAATAAAATAAATTATGTTTTGCATCATAAGAATTTAAAATTTTACTTAAAACATGATTTGATACTGAAAAGAGTGAATCGAATACTAGCATTTACTGAGTCACCCTATTTAAAAAATTATATCAATCATAATACTAAACTATGACAAAAGAGAACAAATGATTTCGAGAAAGATTTATTTAAATTAATGAATAATGCTTGTTTTGGGAAAACAATGGGAAATGTCAGAAAAAGAGCTAGTATTGAAATAATCACTAGTGATGAACAGATACTAAAAACAATTAAAAAATATAGCTTTAGATCGGAAAAAATCTTTTGCGAGAATTTCTCGGTAGCCAGAATGACCATGTCAAAATAAATCTAGATACACCTATTTATGTTGAATTCGCTGTATTAGAGCTATCTAAGTTATCGATGTATAAATTTCATTATGAATACATGAAACGAAAATATCGTGAAAACATTGACTTATGTTATATAGATACGGGTAGCTTTATTTATGATATTTGAACTGAGGATTTTTATGAAAATACTAAAGCTGACCTTAAAAAATGCAATACTTCAGATTATAAGAAAGACAATCCTTATAACTTCCCTGCAGTCAATAAGAAAGTGATAGATATAATGAAGGATGAATTACCTGGAACAATAATGTCTGAGTTTCTAGGTTTAAGGTTAAAAGTATACGCTTATTTAAAAGAGGATGACGATGCAATTAAAGCATAAAAAAATTAAAGGTATTAAAACTAATATCATCAAAAATAAAATAACATTACAGAATTATAAAGGCGTATTATTCGGAAAAGTGAAAAGCCCTTCAGAAGCCCAGTATGCTTTAAGTGCAAATAAAAACAAAATGCTCTTAGAAAAACAAAACAAAAAAGCTCTAGACCCTAATGACACTAAGAGAAAAGTACTGAAAAATAAAGCTAACACAGTTCCATGAGGATTTAACCCATAGTTAGGTAATTAACTTAGTTTGGTAGGTAGTTAAGTTAGTTAGGTAGGAAGTTAGTTAGTTAGTTATTAGTTAGGTAATTAAGTGAGTTGGTTAGTTAAGTTAGTAAGGAAGTTAAGTTTATTAGGTAGTTAAGTAAGTTAGTTTGGTAGTTAAGATGTTTGAGCAAGTAAGTTAGTAATGTTATCTAGGTAGTTTAGTACTTTATCTATTAGAGTTTTATACTAAGTAAATGAATCAAATAGTAGCGCCTATTAAAGTAATTGATTTTAAACCTTCAAATAATCAATCGCATAATAAATATCCGATAGCAGCACAATAGCCTTTTCGATTATTGATTTGCGGAAATTCAGGTAGTGGCAAAACTAATTTAATTTTATATTTAATATATGATTATTTGTATTTCCATAAAGTTTATTTGTATGCTAAATATATCGAAGAAGACAAATATCAAGACCAAATTCAAACCATGAACTGTTTGGAAGGAAAAAGTGGACAGAATATTTTGTTTGCAAGTAATTTTAAAGACGATATCGTAGAAGTAGGTGACTTGGACCCTAAGTATACGAATTTAGTGATCTTTGACGATTTTGTACCAAAAAAGGATCAGAAAAATATTGAATATTTATTCGTGAGAGGTAGAAAACGAAATGTATCATAATCATGCTGCAAAGGATCATGGATTTTTACTTTTTGATCTAAAAAAATAAGGAATCTTTAAAATATAGAAAGAATAATAATTTTATTACGAATAAAGAATAATACGAAAAAGAATAATATTTTATTATAAATAATGATTTTTATTACGAAATAAAAAATTGGTTAATAAATTTATTTGTATAATAAATGAATAAATTGTGAAGTTAAGGAAATAAACGCCGTTAAGATAACACTTAAAGTATATTACTCAATGATAATGGTAATCTAGATTTACAGGGTGAGCACTTAATTAATTTAGCTGATATAAAATCTAACAATGAGGCTATTACATTACAAAATGTGAAAATTATTTTAAACGACTTTAATGGTGAAGTTGTTAACCAACAAATTATTATAAACCAGTATTTAAGTGAGGATACCAATAGATTAAATGAAATTTATCTATCACCTCATGATATGTTGACTGGACTCGATGGTGAAGAAGAACTCATTAAAAATACTTTAAAAATACCAAAAGAAGATGTAATTATGGAAAATAGAAGAATTGAAAATGTTGCAAACTAAGGAAAGGGTACAGATGTTGTTAATCTTCTAACGTTAAACGATTTCAAACAAGAAATTATTAAACATCAAATCCTAAGCAATCTGAAATTAAATGAAGATATTAGCAAGTATACTAAAATTTATTAGTCACCTGACAATATATCGACTAGATTTGATGACAAAGGACTATTAGTAAAATTAATCCTTAAGAGTAACAACAAAAGATATTAATGCATAAAACAGAAGAATTAGAAATGTTGCAAACCCCAAAAAATGGTGCAGATGTAGTTAATCTTTCAACATTATTAGTATACTCGAAGGACTTTATACAGTTATCTGATCGTTTAGACAATTTTGAAAATGTTATAATAAATATACTTGAAAAAGATCCCGATGAAGAATTTGAAAACAGAATGAAAGGAAGGTTGAAGTAAAATAAATAATATTAAATTTTTATTATATAAAATATATCACTAATAAATAACAAGTTTTATCGCATATACAATTTATCTATCCTCTTTTCAAAAAAGGAAAATAAAACAATGCTTTAGAGTAAAACAAAATGTCAAATTCGTGTAAGTCACAGCAGAAAAATTATAGAGAACCTTTACAGTCTCTTTTCAACCAAAGGCAAGTGAATAAAATAGAAAAATTTAAGAAGGACAATAAAGGGTGTGATATTGATGTTTCATACAAACAACTGTTTCACAATGGAGGAGTTTTTCCGCTTTACTACCTTTAGCTGTTGTGCTTAGAAAAGCTACTTTAACAAGTGGTGCTGCAGCCTTAGGAACGTAGGCAGGTAAAAAAGTTATTGATAAAACTACTGGTAGCTCTTCTGGGGGAGCATTAAAGACGTGGAAGACCTAAGAAAATTTTTGATGCCTCAGTTTCATCCCCTTATCCAAAAAATATGAAGCGCTTGAAAAAGAGATTAGGGTATCCAGTGATACCCTTAACAAATATCGACATAACCGCTGAATTACACCACATTTTTACTTTAGAGGTGTATTTTCTTGAGATACCTTACCAAACAAAAGAAATAAAAAAGAAAAAGAATGCGCTGTAATTGATTCCGATTTTAGTGGGTCACTTAGAACTCATTGGAATTGATATTTTAATGATACAAAATATCTACATGTAGAATTCTTTGATTCGTTTGGTATTCCACCAGGAAACGAAATAGTACACTTTTTGAAGACTTCAAATAAACCAATTGCTTATCATTCTTTTCCAGTAAGAAATTTAAGTGATGTTAATTGTGGAAATTTATGTGTAGAGTATATTAAAACAGATTCAAGGGAGTCGATCCCAAAAATTTTATATAAATTTTACTCCTTAATATATGGGAAGAAGAATTAGAGAAACGATTATTTGTTTATCGTAGAAGTTGTAAATATTATGGAAATGTCAGTAATGCTTTCTTAGTATCTATTGTTTCTAAGTAATGCTTTCTTAGTATCTATATTTCTAATTATGCTCTTAGTATAATTAATTCCGATTTTAGTGGGTCACTTAGAACTCATTGGAATTGTTATTTTAATGATAAAAAATATCTACATGTAGAATTCTTTGATTCGTTTGGTATTCCACCAGGAAACGAAATAGTACACTTTTTGAAGACTTCAAATAAACCAATTGCTTATCATTCTTTTCCAGTAAGAAATTTAAGTGATGTTAATTGTGGAAATTTATGTGTAGAGTATATTAAAACAGGTTCAAGGGAGTAGATCCCAAAAATTTTATATAAATTTTATTCCTTAATATAAATGGAAGAAGAATTAGAGAAACGATTATTTGTTTATCGTAGAAGTTGTAAATATTATGGAAATGTCAGTAATGCTTTCTTAGTATCTATTGTTTCTAAGTAATGCTTTCTTAGTATCTATATTTCTAATTATGCTCTTAGTATAATTAATTCCGATTTTAGTGGGTCACTTACAACTCATTGGAATTGTTATTTTAATGATAAAAAATATCTACATGTAGAATTCTTTGATTCGTTTGGTATTCCACCAGGAAACGAAATAGTACACTTTTTGAAGACTTCAAATAAACCAATTGCTTATCATTCTTTTCCAGTAAAAAATTTAAGTGATGTTAATTGTGGATATTTATGTGTAGAGTATATTAAAAAAGATTCAAGGGAGTAGATCCCAAAAATTTTATATAAATTTTATTCCTTAATATAAATGGAAGAAAGATTAGAGAAACGATTATTTGTTTATCGTAGAAGTTGTAAATATTATGGAAATGTCAGTAATGCTTTCTTAGTATCTATTGTTTCTAAGTAATGCTTTCTTAGTATCTATATTTCTAATTATGCTCTTAGTATAATTAATTCCGATTTTAGTGGGTCACTTACAACTCATTGGAATTGTTATTTTAATGATAAAAAATATCTACATGTAGATTTCTTTGATTCGTTTGGTATTCCACCAGGAAATGAAATAGTACACTTTTTGAAGACTTTAAATGAACCAATTGCTTATCACTTTTCCAGTACGAAATTTGAGTGATGTCAATTGTGGAAATTTATGTGTAGAATATATTAAAACAGGTTCAAGGGAGTCGATCCCAAAAATTTTATATAAATTTTATTCCTTAATATAAATGGAAGAAGAATTAGAGAAACGATTATTTGTTTATCGTAGAAGTTGTAAAAATTATGGAAATGTCAGTAATGCTTTCTTAGTATCTATTGTTTCTAAGTAATGCTTTCTTAGTATCTATATTTCTAATTATGCTCTTAGTATAATTAATTCCGATTTTAGTGGGTCACTTAGAACTCATTGGAATTGTTATTTTAATGATAAAAAATATCTACATGTAGAATTCTTTGATTCGTTTGGTATTCCACCAGGAAATGAAATAGTACACTTTTTGAAGACTTTAAATGAACCAATTGCTTATCACTTTTCCAGTACGAAATTTGAGTGATGTCAATTGTGGAAATTTATGTGTAGAATATATTAAAAAAGATTCAAGAGAGTAGATCCCAAAAATTTTATATAAATTGTACTCCTTAATATATGGAAAGAAGAATTAGAGGAACGATTATTTGTTTATCGTAGAAGTTGTAAATATTATGGAAATGTCAGTAATGCTTTCTTAGTATCTATTGTTTCTAAGTAATGCTTTCTTAGTATCTATATTTCTAATTATGCTCTTAGTATAATTAATTCCGATTTTAGTGGGTCACTTAGAACTCATTGGAATTGTTATTTTAATGATAAAAAATATCTACATGTAGAATTCTTTGATTCGTTTGGTATTCCACCAGGAAATGAAATAGTACACTTTTTGAAGACTTTAAATGAACCAATTGCTTATCACTTTTCCAGTACGAAATTTGAGTGATGTTAATTGTGGAAATTTATGTGTAGAATATATTAAAACAGGTTCAAGGGAGTCGATCCCAAAAATTTTATATAAATTTTATTCCTTAATATAAATGGAAGAAGAATTAGAGAAACGATTATTTGTTTATCGTAGAAGTTGTAAATATTATGGAAATGTCAGTAATGCTTTCTTAGTATCTATTGTTTCTAAGTAATGCTTTCTTAGTATCTATATTTCTAATTATGCTCTTAGTATAATTAATTCCGATTTTAGTGGGTCACTTAGAACTCATTAGAATTGTTATTTTAATGATAAAAAATATCTACATGTAGAATTCATTTATTCGTTTGGTATTCCACCAGGAAATGAAATAGTACACTTTTGAAGACTTTAAATGAACCAATTGCTTATCACTTTTCCAGTACGAAATTTGAGTGATGTCAATTGTGGACATTTATGTGTAGAGTATATTAAAAAAGATTCAAAGGAGTGGATCCAAAGAATTTTATATAAATTTTATTCCTTAATATAAATGGAAGAAGAATTAGAGAAACGATTATTTGTTTATCGTAAAAGTTGTGAATATTATGGAAATGTCAGTAATGCTTTCTTAGTATCTTTATATTTAGTGCTTCCGGTTTATCTGATTTCGTTATGTTACCCCTTACTTCTTTTAGTCTTGCCACAGCTCTGATTAAAATACTTGAAAAACATCTAAGAAAAGCAGAAATAAAGGCTGAGTATTAAACTGCTTATTTATTCCATTTAGAATTGCTTGCTATCTACAAATCTGGTGAATTGACTCATGAATAAATAATTAAACGAGAAAATGAATTACGCAAAATATTACGGTTGAAAAAAATATGAAATATTGTAGTCGGGAAAAATATATGAAACAAGTAAAATTAAATGGGTATAAATATTGCGTAAAGTCTGTAAAGTTCAAGACATAAATAAAACCCTTCTTATTTTCCACCCGCTAATGACTCTAGTTAAAAATGAGAACGCTATTAGTAATGGTTTAACAAATGACATGGAATTTAAAAAAAAATAGTGAAAAAATATGCCTCCTTTAAAAATGTCTGAAAATATTGAAGTTGGTGTTGTGCTCTTTAATACGTTTTATAAAAAAATTCATAACTCTTACTTAATAAAATCTATGTAACCCTGTTTGATTTTTAATTATATTTTTTGATTATTTTGAATGTGGCGTCAGAGCTTTAAATTCTGATTATTCGACAGCTTTTTAGCTGTAACAAGTCAAACCAATCAGACAGCTTTTTTAGCTGTGACAATTAGACAAGTCAGACGGGATTGCGCACAGGCTCTGAAATTTGTTTCTGACACGAGTTTGGCTTTCTTCCCAGAAATCTTTCACCGAGTGAAGGATTCCTGAAAAAAAGGCAAAGGCTATTGAAAGAATATGAAAAGATAATAATAAAATATTTCCGATTCAGAAAAAAAATACAGAAAACAGAAAAAACTGATAATGCTCAAGGAGGCACACTTGTGCCTCTATAAAGTCAAGGAGGCACACTTGTGCCTCTATAAAGAGGCGACCCACCACAATGTTAAGCGATTTCAGGTCCTAGAGGTCGCAGAGAGACGGCGGTAATTGCATTTTGTAGCCCAAGCTCAAACTAAGAAACTTGCAAAATTTCATCCTCCTCCGACTTTATCTTCATGGGGTAAACTGGGCCGGAAGTTTGGACCCTCCCACCACAGCCCCCCTTTAACGTTGTCCGATTGGGCTGAAATTTAGGGGTTAAGCTTTCCTAGGGCACGGGAGATTATCCTCGAAATTTCAGCTCAATCAGATCACTCTTTCCCTGTTTTCCAAAAACCAGATATAGCCACTTAAAATTCATCATTTCTTTTTTTTTCTTAGCCACACCTACAGGCCACAGTTGGCAACGAATCTGGGAGAATGAGGACTCATTTGAAGCAGAATTGGACCTGTTAGGGCCTTTTGATATTTTCAGACCGAAAAAATTATCCACCGAATTTATATTTACGAAAAACCTTCTTTTACTATATTAGCCCATGTTAATTTTTCCGACCACAACCCCCCTTTAACGTTGTCTGATCGGGCTGAATTTTAGAGGATAAGCTTTCCTGGGGCCTGGGAGCTTATCCTCGAAATTTCATCTCAATCTGATCACTCCTTCCCTGTTTTCCAAAAACCAAATATCAAGTTTTGCTTGCGTCAAAAAGATTCATCACCTCACTAAAAAACAACTTTCAATTATGTCTCTTTAGTGTAGCGGTGAGACTTCTGGCAGCCAGGCGGAAAACCTGAGTTCGATTCACCGTTAGATCAAATTTTTTATATACTGAATTTAAATTAAAAAAAAAAATTCAGTTTCTTTTTTAAATTATTTGAAAAAAATTATGTTTTCTAAAGAGTTAAAGAGGCTGAGTTACAAGGTCGACCCTTAAAACACCCTGTCGAGAAAGAAAAGAATAATACACAATCATCTAACAGTTATTCAAACACGAATAAGTACTCACGGAGTCACACTTGTGAATCTATATCCCGGAGGCACACTAGTGCCTCTATCCAGTCAAGGAGGCACACTTGTGCCTCTATAATGAGGCGACCCAAAACACAGTTCAGCGATTTCAGGTCCGAGAGGTTGCAGAGAGACGGCGGTAATCGCATTTTGTAGCCTAAGCTCAAACTAAGACACTTGCAAAATTTCATCCTCCTCCGACTTTATCTTCATGGGGTAAACTGGGCCGGAAGTTTCGACCCACCCACCACAGCCCCCCGTTAAAGTTGTCCGATTGGGCTGAAAATTAGAGGTTAAGCTTTCCTAGGGCCCCGGAGCTTATCCACGAAATTTCAGCTCAATCCGATCACAACTTCCCTGTTTTCAAAAAACCAAATATAGCCACTTAAAATTCATCATTTCTTTTTTTTTCTTAGCCACGCCTACAGGCCACAGTTGGCAACGGATCCGGTTGAATGAGGACTCATTCGAAGCAGAATTCGACCTGTTAGGGCCGAAAAAATTCGGTCTGTTTCAGACCGAAAAAATTATCCCCCAAATTTACATTTACGAAAAACCTTAGTTTTTTTCAAATAATACAGATAAACAGGTTAGACATTATCGTGCAATCGCCGTTGCTATTCATTCCGGCTCCAGCTTTGGAAACCAAGGCCACTACTATGTGTACCGCAGAACACTGTAAGGCTCTAGTTTTAATTCCAACGACTCTGAAGTTCGAGTCATCAAAAATGCTTCGGAAATAGACTTTTCAGGTATGACATTCATGGTGCTCCAAAAATTATAGTTCAGTAATTAACAACACTTTTAGTCTCGTTTCAGTCTCTAATGGTCTTCAAAAGCAACAAACTTGTAAAACAATCTGTTTTTCTGAAAACAATTGCCCACATTTGTTTTTCTAAAGACAACAAAAATAATTGTCCATGATCTGCCGTGGTTAGGGAGCGAAGGTCTTAACCTGATCGATCTTGATAAAACCAAAATTTGTGCAGGCACAGAAGCTTTAGTCGAGTACAATAGACTTCGACAAAAATACCGTTCCCATCTTCCTCAATTCACAATCGTTAAGCCCTTCAAAGTTTCCAAAGTTCCCTAGGCGAAAAAGCATCAATTAAAACGGGATACGACCACAACTATTAGAACAGATAAACCGCCTAAAAAGTCCAAATCATCCGAACTCAAACATAATCGAAGGTCTTGCTCAGCTTCTGGTGTGAAAGCGGAACCCACAAACTCTGACAGTAAGAAAAAAACCAACACCAAGAGACTAAACACTGAAAAAGTCAAAAGCTTGATACCCCCCCCCTAAAAAACGCGTATTGAAACAGCTGTCAATCAAGAATATCGCAGTGGCATAGGCCCAGGTCGACGAGGCCTCAGAAACACAGACGGCTCAGCGTTTTATGCAAATGCAGCAATGCAGTGCCTTTTTGCCATGCAACGCTATCTTTTTGACGTACTCTCTTTAATGCATGGTCCCCTTGCAGAAGAACTGAAACGCTTGGCAACCAGTTCACTGAAAACGTACGAAACAATGGACGCTGTTCGTAAACTCCTACCGCCGCAGTACAAGTACCAAAGCAGAGATCAGCAATCATTGTGCGAATTTTGGTTTCACCTATTCCAACAGCTCGACGCAGAAAATCGAGCCAATGACGTGAGTGCCTTACGATCTCTCTACCAATACAAAATCCATCGATTCAATGTATGTAGCACATGTCACTGGTCAAGAACCTCAGTACATCTCGAAGGCACTCCCGACTGTCCCTTCCCAATCCCAGGTGTGCTCAATCCAAACGAGCCCGCAATCAACGAAGTTATCGACAACAGCGATATATCTTTCAATTCGGTTCTAATCCCGGAATAGCCTGGTGAAACATGTCCCAACGATCACGTCACCAAACTGAAAAAATTTGTCACTGAAACTCCCGAATTTTTAGCTCTAAATTTGGACAGGCGAACACTCAGACACAAGATCACGCGCCGCGTTGTTGACTTTGATCCGGAAAAACTTATTCTGCATCGAACAGAAGACGTGGAACTCACGCATGGCAACATCTACAACCTCGATACATTGTCGTAAATACATTATCGTGCAATCGCCGTTGATTTTCATTCGGGCTCCAGGTTTGTAAATAACGGCCACTACTTTGTGTACCGCAGAACAGTGGAAGGCGCTTGGTTTAAATCCAACGACTCTGAAGATCGAGTCATCAAAAATGCTTCAGAAATACACTTTTCAGGTATGACATTCATGGTACTCCAAAAATTATAGTTCAGTAATTAACAACACTTTTAGTCTCGTTTCAGGCTCTAATGGTTTCTAAAAGCAACAAACTTGTAAAACAATCTGTTTTTCTGAAAACAATTGCCCACATTTGTTTTTCTAAAGACAACAAAAACAATCCTCAATGATCTGCCGCGGTGAGGCAGGGAGACTACCATTTCTTCCTCGTATTCTGTTGTCTGACGTAGGTCATATCTTCCATATTTAAAAACCAGACTCAACCCAGATAGAGCAATTAGCCAAAAAACTGTCCAAACACACAACAGAGTACAAACAGTGGCGCCTCAACGTGGCGGGGAAGTGGCAACGGGTTGCAATTACGCTAAATATAATCATAAATGCAAGCCGGCTAACATCACTGTTTCCACAGTCCTTTCCTAGTTTTACCGATTGGTAAGACACACCCACATAAGGGACATCTTGCGGGTTGCACTTGAAACTGATTGTGCACCACATTTTGGAAGTCTTCTCTTCATGCATAGATTATTTGAAAAAAAATACGTTTTTTAAAGAGTTAAAGAGGCTGAGTTACAAGGTCAACCCTTAAAACGTACAGGGATTAGGAGGCACAGTTGGGGGGGCTGTTAAAGAGGCTGAGTCACAAGTTCGAACCTTAAAACGTACAGGGATTAGGAGGCACCCTGTACGACGTGATTTGAGTATTCAGGAATTAAAAGCCTTAACACAAGAATGTTCAGGAGCGGGGGGTTTGGGGGCGGCAGCCCCCCAACTTTAACTCCTGACACGATCAGCTAACAGTTAGTCAAGCAATAATACGTAATAAACTGTACAAAAACGTGCAGAAATTATTTGAAAAAAACTACGTTTTCTAAAGAGTTAAAGAGGCTGAGTTACAAGGTCGAACTATAAAACGTACAGGGATTAGGAGGCACAGATGGGGGACTGCCGCCCTCCAAACCCCCCGCTTTCGCAGCCTTTAAATAAAAAAAAAAAAAAATTTAAACTGAAAATAAGGAGCGACATTAAATCTTAAAACGAACAGAAATTATTCCGTATATGAAAGAGGCTGTGCCCTCCTCAACGCCTCGCTCTTTACGCTAAAGTTTTTATTGTTTAAAAAAAGAGTTGTGAGAAAGTCAAACTTTAGCGTAAAGAGCGAGGCGTTGAGGAGGGCACAGCCTCTTTCATATACGGAATAATTTCTGTTCGTTTTAAGATTTAATGTCGCTCCTTATTTTCAGTTAAAATTTTTTTTTTTTTTATTTAAAGGCTGCGAAAGCGGGGGTTTGGGGGCGGCAGCCCCCAACTGTGCCTCCTAATCCCTGTACGTTTTAAGGTTCGACCTTGTAACTCAGCCTCTTTAACTCTTTAGAAAACGTAGTTTTTTTCAAATAATTTACAAAATAACATGGTATTTGATCATATGAATAAGAATAGAATTGAAGTGAGAGTGAATGGATATAAATATTCACAAGGAAAATTAAAATATGATTTGAGTAAGAATAATGAGGATTATTCTGATGCTTATCAAAGATATTTACATTTAGGATACAAACATCGAAAAATTGATAGTGGAACTATTGTTAACTATAATGACTTTAACATAGTATATCCATTGTTTTGTTTTGATGTTTCAAAACATAAAGCTAATATTTATGTATTGAATCAACTGCTGATATAGAAATTAAACCTTTGCTAGATGATAAGCCTGATAATCCATACAACATTTACTGCTTTATATTTTCAGAAAGAAAAGCAAACATGGATGTCATTGATTATAAATTACATGTTAATCTATAAGTTATTTCCGATTCAGAAAATTTATCTAATAAAATCATCGTCTAATAAATTGAAAAATTTTTAAGAGAAATTAAAATAGAAAATAATTAGAATAGAACCGTCAAAAGAAAAGACTTGGATCTAGGAATTGAATACAAAATTAAATCAAGGAGATGTGCAAAAACTAAATACGGAAATAAACTCGTTATTACTATTAATTTTAAAGGTAAAGCGGTTGATATCTTTGCACCAAAACGATTTGAATCTACAGCAGCTGATTTTGAAAAGAAATTTTAAATATTAGATAAATGTATGATTTTAAAGTAGAAGAAAAGGGAAGGATAATAATAAATATCTAGATACTGATATCGAACTATCCACTAAGTATTAAATCATACCAAAGTATTACATTTTATCTGTAGTATGTAAAAAGTATTGAACATAAGTAATGTATGCATCAAATTCTTATTTCACAAGACCTGTTTTTATCTTAAAACCCATGATGGCAAATTGTAAAAATGTCGGAAATTGTCATTTAAAATGGTGTAGATCAATCGTAAATGGTGTAAATTGGATTGATTAATGATGCACAGCAAAATGTTAACAGATTGACTAGCAAAGGTAATTTAATAAAAAAAAGTAAAAAAGCAAATTTACTAGACTATTTTAACAAAAAATATTCTGCAAAAGGTAATTTTGCAAAAGTAATAGCCACGAGGCCGATGAGTGCTTTAAAATTTCGTATTAGCTGTCATTTTGCCCTTTTTCCCTTTTCTTTCTACTGTAACATAGCTTCCCCATATCATTGTGTAGCGGTAAAATGAGCTCAAAAGGATTTAGGTGTTTATGTCCCTTTCTTGAAAATTTTATGAAATAAAGAAAGTTTTTCTTGCGAAAGTAAAGAACGAAATTGGAACTTGAATTAAAAAAAAATATATTGCTTCACATATTAAGAAGAAGCTCTTCAGAACAAGCTCAAACCCTGTGACATTTTCCAGCATTTGTAGAAACCGATTCCCAAAGTCACCCGCTCATTTTTTTTTTCCAAAGTCACCCGATCAAAATTTTGAGATGGCCATTTTGTTCAGCATGTTCGAAAATATTATAAGTATGTCTTTTAGGATGACTTAATCCCCCGAAGTTCCCGGAGGGAGGGCTGAAAGTTATGAACTTTACCCAATGTTAACATATAGTATTGGTTATTGGGAAGTATACAGACGTTTTCAGGGGAGATTTTTCCTGGTAGTGGGGGGGGGGTGGGTCGTGGGTTATGTGGGAGGATCTTTCCATGAAGGAATTTTTCATGGGGGAAGGGACATTCCTATGAAGGGGACGCCGGACTTCCCAGCATTACTTAAAAAAAGATCAGAAATTAAATGTAAAAAAACAAGTTTTTCAACTGCAACAGCAGCAACATCAAAACTTTAAACCAACAGAAAATATTACATATATAATTGGGTTCACCCCCTAGTTTTCCCTTTTTTTCTACTGTAACATAGCTTCCCCATATCATTGTGTAGCGGAAAATTGAGCTCAAAAGGATTTAGGTGTTTATGTCCCTTTCTTGAAAATTTCATGAAATAAAGAAAGTTTTTCTTGCGAAAGTAAAGAACGAAATCGGAACTTGAATTTAAAAAAAAATATATTGCTTCACATATTAAGAAGAAGCTTTTCAGAACAAGCTCAAACCCTGTGACATTTTCCAGCATTTGTAGAAACCGAAAACTAACAATCTAATAAAAGCACAAAACTGATCCCAAAAGCTAGATGTTCTCTAAGCTGCAGGAAATTTATCACTAGCCTAGAGAAAATAAAACACGGATTTTTAGGCTCTACACCGACTATGAAATCGACAACTGTTAGGAAAAAAAATTCTAAAAAACTTAAGTAAGCTCAGTTTTCAGTAACGTGCTATCACGAGTTCTTAAAGACAATTCATCTTCCATTGAAAAAAACTTAACTTATTTTCATATACTGAAAACTCCCAGTAGAAAAAAAGAACAAATTACTTCTTTGCTCAAGTTGTTCTCGAAAACGCAGACATTTCAAACAGTTCGTGGTAACTAACTGTAAGTAAGAAGCGACCCGGCTCAATGGTAACCGAAACTCTAGAAAACGGTATGTCGATACAAATAGATACACCAAAAGAATCAAATTTTAGTGCTGATTTCAAATATATAAGTTTCATCAAGTTTAGTTCTACCATCAAAAGTTTCGCGCCTGAGAAAATTTGGCTGATTTTCGAGAAAAGGGGGAAAGACCCGCTAAAATTTATAGAACCTTAATGAAAATCACACCATCATAGTCCGCGTATCAGAGAACCCTACTGCAGAGGTTTCAAGCTCCTATCTACAAAAATGTGGAATTTTGCATTTTTTTTTGCCAGAAGAAAGATCACGGATGCGTGTTTATTTGTTTTTTTGTTGTTTTTTTTCCCCAGGGGTGATCGTATCGACCCAGTGGCCCTGGAATATCGTGGGAGGGCTCATTGGAATGGAAATTA
Source organism: Artemia sp. Qi Xiang Cuo (assembly GCF_049724085.1). NCBI lineage: Eukaryota > Metazoa > Arthropoda > Branchiopoda > Anostraca > Artemiidae > Artemia > Artemia sp. Qi Xiang Cuo. The sequence continues at coordinate 67,218,986 of NC_142795.1, read as the reverse complement.
AAAGTTCTAGTGCCCTTTTTAAGTGACAAAAAAAATGGAGGGCAACTAGGCCCCCTCCCACGCTCATTTTTTTCCCAAAGTTACCCGATCAAAATTTTGAGATAGCCATTTTGTTCAGCATGCTCGAAAATATTATAAGTATGTCTTTTAGGATGACTTAATACCCCGAAGTTCCCGGAGGGAGGGCTGAAAGTTATGAACTTTACCCAATGTTAACATATAGTATTGGTTATTGGGAAGTATACAGACGTTTTCAGGGGATATTTTTCCTGATAGTGGGGGGAGGGTGGGTGGGTCGCGGGTTATGTGGGAGGATCTTTCCGTGAAGGGAGTTTTCATGGGGGAAGGGACATTGCTATGAAGGGGACGCCGGACTTCCTAGCATTATTTAAAAAAAGATCAGAAATTAAATATAAAAAGACAAGTTTTTCAACTGCAACAGCAGCAACATCAAAACTTAAAACGAACAGAAAATATTACCTATATTTTTGGGTTCACCCCCTAGTCAATACCTCGCTCTTTAAGCCAAAGATTTTTTAGTACTTTCATAAGAGCTATTTATTCTAATTAAGGGCCTTTGTGATTAAGCGGTCATTTTTAAAGATTTGGAACAAAATTCGAACTTTTGCTTAAAGAACAAGGTATTAACTAGGGGGCGAACCCCCTAATATACGTATTAAAAATATATGAATATAGAAGGGCGTTACGTAAGTTAATTCGTAAGTTACGTATAGTTATTACTAATAAAAACGTTCGTAAATAAAATTTAACAAGCTTCGAGAAAGCCATTTAACCAAATAAAAGTAAATTAATATGCAAATTTTGTTTTAATTATTCATGTACGGTGAGCCAAGATCAAAACCTGCAGTTTTTCAAAAATGTTTAAAAATTAAATAAAAAAAAACAAGTTTTAAACTGAAAGTAAGGGGTGACATTAAAACTTGAAACGAACAGAAATAAACCCGCATATGAAAGAGCCTGTCCACTCCTCAGCACCCCGCTCTTTATGCTAAAGTTTGATTTTGTCCCAACTCTATTTTTTTTTTTAACAATGAAAAACTTTAGCGTAAAGAGCGAGGCGTTGAGGAGGGGACAGCCTCTTTCATATACGGAATAATTTCTGTTCGTTTTAAGTTTTAATGTCGCTCCTTACTTTCAGTTTAAAAAGACTTGTTTTTTTTTATTTAATTAAATAAAAAGCTTACTTTATAGGTTTACTACTTTGTTTCTTAGATGTAATGTTGGCATACTTGTAACTAGGAGGTTCCTCTTAGAGACATCTAGGATCATTTTTTTTCTGTTTATTCAACGTTGGGTTCTGTTTATTCATCCGTAAATATTTGTCAAGTAAATAAATCTTTAAACTACTCAATATTCTGCAAATTTATCTGTATTTTTTTATTCTTATATTCACGGCACCACGTGTATAAAGGTATCTTATATGTCGCTATTTATTTACCTCGTTCCGAAACCTCAAGGTTTTAAATGTCCGTTGAACCTTCTTTTGAAGAAAACAACAGAAAGATTTGCAGGAATAATATCCCAGGGTAGACTGTTCCAGATAGAAGTGCAACTTTGGATGAATCTTTTCCTCAAGTACTCGGTTGTTGGTGTGTCCTTCTTTAGATATTTTAACCGAGTTATGTGCCTTCGTATCTGCCTTGATTGCTGGAAAAAGGGGGAGGGGGCACAATGCGAGAGAGTACGTGCTGAATCTGGTATATTTAAGCATGAATGTGGTATATGGCTCTGTATATAAGCTGCAACACGTCCTCTTCCGTATTTACCACCATCACTACGTTCACAATCTCGCTTGAGGGACGTGTATCCCTGAATGGTGACCTCACTGCACTGTATTTCGTGTTTGAGATCGGTCTCATTGATGCACATGACAGATGATTTGATCGAGTTCACCCAATATAAGAATAGTTCTAACTTAGATCTGAGACCACGTATATTGCAATGGGTCACTGTGAAGAGGTCCCGATGGATGGTCGGTGGACGTGCTACAGGTCATCTACAAAAATAGCTGTTTGATCCGAGGCTTTTTATTTTTGTCAATCATAGTCAGGTAAAAGAAGCATTGCCGGGTGGATAACCGGATAAAATCTATTCATCCATTGCCATGGATCATTAGACGGGGAACGGTGCAACCTGCCAAGGCACCTCAATACCACATCTTCAACATGGAGCTGGTGCCCCATAATAGGTTAGGACTCGGTAGAACTACATCCCACGTTTTATTGTCTTTTATGAAGTTTGGTTAACGAGTATTTAAAAAATCGCTTTTTTGTATGTCAATGCATGTCAATCAATTTTTGTATGTCAGTTTCTTAAAAAATGTATAGAATTTTCGTATATAAGCTTCGTTTGTATTTTATGTTTACGATTATATTCCCAAGAAGTGTATTTGTCGGTCTTAAAAACCCTTTGAGATATCTCCGTCGCTAACTAAAGAACGATTTTCCTTTTTGGGAATTAAACAAGGACCAAAATTTAGATAAATGAGACCTTAGATATTCATATGTCAATTCCCAAATCCCTTTTGCAAAACTAAGTCAACATGAGTGTCACTTTAGCGATAATAGCCTAGAAGGGACAAAGGTACTAATAAATCCTTTTAGTTTTATGTTTTAGTTTTATTTAGTTCTTAAAGGCAACATAAGTTTTTTACGTATGTAATAAATAAATAATTCATGTGAAAAGAAAATAGTGATGTTTTCAGCTTACAATAAACAAACAACTCGAATAAAGAAGTGAAATCTCATGAGCTCGTGACATCTTGTTGTTGCATATTTTGTTTTAACTTACTTTTCTGCAGGTTTCACGAAGTTTTGTGTAAGAATCTACACTTTTAGCAAACTCACTTGGTAAGAATTTAACTTTTTCGGACATTTTTTTTTCTCAAATAGAAGAAAACCAATTATGACATTAGATTAAAACTTAGTAAACTTGATTGTCATTAAGATTGCAGTAAATTTAGTAATTGACACTGACAGCTCCAGGAGGACCGGGGATCCTGAGCCCCCCCTTCAAGATTTTTTCTGGTGCCCTCTTTCCGTGTTTTTTCTTTTTTTTTTCAATGTTTTTTCAATAAATTTGTCAATTTAGTCAATTACTAGCCACTTTGTCGCATCCCCCCCCCCAAGATTTTGTTCATTAGTGCCCTTGTCACATTAGGCCTCCCCCAAGATTTTGTTCTAGATCCACCCTTGATAATTGAATCAAATCGATCTCTCTAAAAATTTCTATATTCTATTGATTTCATAATCTAAAAGAGCAAAAATTAAATTGCTGGAAATGTTAAATACATCATATTTAGCAATATTAGCTTTGAGTGCTTTGAACTATATATCCCCGAAATCCTAATTCAAGCAGTGAAATGAAGCCTATGAAGGTTGTCCTCATAGGGGCAGCCTAGTAAAGCACAAACTCTGCTTAAGCTCTGCTCCCCGCTACCGCAAAAATGTATAAAATTCTGCAATTTTTTGGTATCATAGGAAGCGCGCCAGCGCTGCCTAAGTAAAGAGCGATGTGGGCACAATGTTTTTTTTCTCCATACCCGGGCACATCGTATCGAAGGAGTTGTCGTAGAAACTTCGAAAAGGGCTCATTCGATTGGAAATTGGAGTGGCTAGTGCCCTTTTTAATAGTCGAAAGTGATTGGAGGGCAACTAGCCCCCCCCCACGCCCATCATTCCCCCAAACACATCCAGTCAAACTTTTGAGATAGCCATTTTGTTCAGCGTAGTTGATTTCCAGATATAACATATCTTTTTGAGGAGGACACTCCCCCACAACCCTCGGGGCAAGGGTTTTAAGTTATGCCCTGAGGGCATATAAGAACAATGTTGGCACAATGTACTCTTTATTATTTTTATTTCTTTAGAGCAGGGCACTTAATATGAAAGGGGTCATCGTAGAAACTTCAAAAGAGACTCATTCGATTGGAAATCGAGAGTTCTAGGGCCCTTTTTGATAGTCGAAAGTGATTGGAGGGCAACTAGACCCCCCACGCCCATGATTCCCCCAAACACATCCAATCAAAATTTGGAGATAACCATTTTGTTCAGCGTAGTTTATTTCCAGATAGAAAATGTGTTTTTGAGGAGAACACTCCCCCACAACCCTCAGGGCAAGGGTTTTAAGTTATGCCCTAGGGGCATATAAGGTTTTATAGAAGGCGTTGTCGTAGAAACTTCAAAAAAGGCTCATTCGATTGGATATTCAAAGGGCTAGTGCCCTTTTTAATAGTCGAAAGTGATTTGAGGGCAACTAGCCCCTCCCCACGCCCATCATTCCCCCAAACACATCCAATCAAAATTTTGAGATAGCCATTTTGTTCAGCGTAGTTGATTTCCAGATTGAAAATATGTTTTTGAGTAGGACACTCCCCCACAACCCTCAGGGCAAGGGTTTTAATTTATACCCTGCGGGCATATAAGGTTTTTATAGAAGGCGGTGTTGTAGAAACTTCAAAAAAAGCTCATTCGATTGGAAATTCAAAGGGCTACTGCCCTTTTTAATAGTCGAACGTGATTGGAGGGCAACTAGCCCCCCCGCAACTCCCATCATTCCCCCAAGCACATCCAATCAAAATTTTGAGATAGCCATTTTGTTAAGCGTAGTTGATTTCCAGATTAGAAAATATGTCTTTGAGGAGGACACTCCCCCACAACCCTTGGGGCAAGGGTTTTCAGTTATACCCTGAGGACATATAGGAACGATGTTGGCACAATGTACTATGTATTATTTTTTTCCTTTAGAGAAGGGCACTTCATATAGAAGGGGTCGTAATAGAAACTTCAAAAGGGGCTCATTCGAGTGGAAATTTAGAGTCCTAGTGCCCTTTTTAATAGTCGAAAGTGATTGGAGGGCAACTAGCTCCCCCCCCCCCCATCCCACGCCCATCACTCCCAAAAACACATCCAATCAAAATTTGAGATAGCCATTTTGTTCAGCGTAGTTGATTTCCAGACAGAAAATATATTTTTGAGGAGGACACTCCACCACAACCCTCAGGGCAAGGATTATAAGTTATGCCCTGGAGGCATATAAGGTTTTATTAAAATCTTTGTCATAGAAATTTGAAAAAGGGCTCATTCGATTTGAAATTCAAATGGATAGTACCCTTTTTAATAGTCAAAAGTGATTTGAGGGCAAATTACCCCCCTCAAATGCCCACCTTTTCCCCAAACACATCCAATCCAAATTTTAAGATAGCCATTTTACTCAACGTAGTTGAAAGTTTTGGAAATTAAATCATTAAGGAGGACAACCCCTCCCCCCACATCCCTCAGGGCAAGGGTTGTAAGTTATGCCCTCGTTCATATAAAGTTTTTATTGAAAGCTTTGTCGTAGAAACTTCAAAAAGGCTCATTCAATTGGAAATTGAAAGGGATAGTGCGTTTTTTAATAGTTGAAAGTGATTGGATAGCGACTAACTCCCCTCTCACGCCCACCATTTTCCAAAACACATCCAATCAAAATTTTGCAGGCCAAAGTGTAAAGTCTTAAAAAACGAAAAGATTTAAAATATAATTTTTTTACCCTGAAAAGACTATGTTAATATAAAAGGAACAGAAATTAATTTAAAAAACGTTTTCCACAAAATAAGTTTTTCAAAGAAAAGTAAAGAACTCCATTAAACTAAAAATTAGCAAAAATAAAATCAAATAATCCACCAAATAATCCAAAAATATAATTTTTTTGCTTTTATAACTTTAATAAATCAAATAATATAAACATTTTGACTACTAAATATCAGTATATGTATATTCATTTATATTTTTTCAGTAAAGTGCAATTTTTTTTCTGGCCCTGGGAAGGCATAGGGGTTTGAGCCCAACTCATATTAATTTCTGTTCGTTTTGAATTTGATTCGGTTATTTATTGCAATTTCTGTTCGTTTTGGGTTTCATTTATTTATCGATGCTGATTTGTGGTAGTTTCACACTTCTTAGATTATTTGATTTTATTTTTGCTTAATGGAGTTAATGGAGTTAATTGTTTGTTTAATGGAGTTCTTTAATTTTCTTTGAAAAACTTATTTTGTGGAAAAGGTTTTTAAATTAATTATAAAAATAAAGTATCTTTAACCTTGAACCCTATCCCATACTAACCAAAACTTTAAAACGCGCTCTAACAAAAACTGTCCAGCACCCGATGGGCTATTGCAATAGTATATGAACAGCTTAAGAGAGTGAGGACAATTTGAAAAAAGACAACACAATTTTGCCAATTTTCTATGAAAGTATAGAAAATGATATAAAACAAAAATCGTGAGTTTTCTAAGGGAGACCAGCCCAAAGGTCCCCCTTTTTTGCAAATGTATCTTGTTAAAAGTATACTAAGTGACTAAATTTAAATCCCTTACTTTTGATTGTAAATGTGCAACTCCAGTAAACCACGAATTTTACGTTTCCTTCTGTAATATTTTACAATTCTCATTTAAGTCACCTATTTCTGCCTTTTTCGAAGCATCATCCTTACTCTGAAATAAATTTCTGAGAATCTGCTATTTACAGCCATAATGTAAATTTGATGATTTTCCAAATAAAGTGAAAAGAATTAACTAAAATATAAATCAATGGATTTGCATCCCTTCATTACCTAAAGTAACATTATGGCTGATCCACAGATGACAAATTTCTTTTTGAATGGAGTGAGAAGAAAAACATATTCAGTTAGGTTTTGTATTGGCTATTTGAGAATTATTGAAAAAAGGGCTTGATCCACTTTACCGTTAAACCTTTTTTATCAGACAGATCACTTGGCGAATATGACACGAAAAAAAATCAAATAAGAAGCTCCCTATCTAACTCTAATACTTGACCATTCACCTGGTAAAATCTATTCCAGTTAGCTTAGCATGACCTCGCTTGTCCGAGTGCAAAGTGATAACAAAAATTGCCTGGTGTTCCAAAAACTAGACCATTAACAAACTTGTTCTGCGATAATAAAGATAAATGGTGTTCTGTTCAGAATGAACAGCTTCGTAAGGATAAAATGGCTTGTTCCATTTCCTGCCTATCTTTTTCCCATCTCCGGGGAGATATACAGTCACGGATAATGGTCATTTACGTAATAATTTAGACAACGCAGTTCGTGTCAATGATATAAATTGGTGTTGCGAATATTATGGCATTTGAAAGCAGAGGACCCAACCGTCCATGGTAGTGGATGCCATTAAAAGGAAATTGTGATAACAATATATACAACAAAATTCATAATTATTCCACATAAATGATTTGTATTAATTTTGAATTTGCAATCTTGTTTTCAATTGCAATATAATATTTGTCTTGCTTGAAAATTTGGTGCGCAAGTTTCAGGCTCTAACAAATTTGGCGCGGAAATTTCGAATATCGAGCGATTTTTTTTATGTGCCACTTATCTAGAAGATGGTGCCAGATTTCCTCAGGTAATTTTTGCTTGTCCAGTCCATGGAGACGAAGCCACCATCTAAGACTGACGATGGTGGAGAAAACAGCAGAGGCGAGTCAAATGAATTCAGAGTATATTTGTTGTCAATACACACCTGGTGCAGCAATGTTTGAAATGTATGGTGAGTACAAGACCGTGCAATTTTTAACAGAACAACTAAAAAGGATTCAATAAACCAAACATTTCTTTTTAATGAATGTTCACTTTCGTAAGTGAAAGATCCAAGATTCAAGTGATTAAAACCATGATATCCAATTATGGACGCAGCTAAGGGGAGGGGAGGGTTGAGAAAGTTCCAAGATGTCTGCGACGCGTGCCGACACCTTGGGAAATTTACCTATTTATCTTGGAAATTTATCCTATGTCTCCGCATTTGTCGGCATGCTGGAAAATTTTGTCGACACACTCTTCAAATCCCTCCTCCAAACTTAAAACCCTAGCTTGCTTCCATGTATTCAGTGTGCCTAGAATAAATTCGTTAATAAGGGACCATATCATATGGTCCCTTATAAATTTTTCACCATAATATGTGAATGATTAAAATACAAATTCCCACTATTTAAATTTGGGTTTCAAATAAACATTTTCAATAGCTATCTTACACCTCCTTCAATCAAATTGTTACGTATTTGTGAAACTAAACCGGCTTAAATAATTTACTGTCCAGACTAGAACATTATTTAGTTTAATTGTTTTTCTAAATCTGTTCTAGCTAAATCTTTTTTGCATTATTTGGAATCCACAGTGAATTATTAAGGCTATTCTTCGGGGTGTAATAGACCAGGGAGAAACATGTGAGTATGAATATCGACGAACAAAATAGGATTTAAACTTTCGGTAAAGTTTTTTTTCCCAGTGGGGAATTTATCAGCAAATTATATCGGTTTCGTATCGGCAGTATACCGATCGGTATTGGACCCAAAAATTCTATTTCGGTCGAGCTCTAATTTATTTATTTACCTCTTGCATGTTAGCTTTTCTCCAAAGCAACCTCCTATCAAACCATTGACTGTCGTAAAAGGACACGTTTGAGAAACATACTGAAAGTTCTAGAGCCTAGAACCCAACTTTATTAGAAAATCAAATATTATTAATAAAATAACATGTATTTTAAACGTTGGTTTTCTTATTTCTGAAAACTAAAACCCAAATTTATTAAAAAATCCAATATTATTAATAAAATCACATGCATTTTAAACGTGGGTGTTCTTATTTCTGAAAACTAGAACTCAACTTTATTAAAAAATCAGGTGTTCTTATTTCTGAAAACTAAAATCCAACTTTATTAAAAAATCAAATATTATTAATAAAATCACATGTATTTTTAACATAGATGTTGCTTCTTCTGAAAACTAAAACTCAACTCTATTAAAAAATTAAAGATTATTAATAAAATCACATGTATTTTAAACGTGGGTGTTCATATTTCCGAAAATTAAAACCCAACTTTATTAAAGAAAAATCAAATATTATTAATAGAATCATATGTATTTTAAAAGGGTATGTTCGTATTTCTGAAAATTAAAACGCAACTTTATTAAAATAAATCAAATATTATTAATAAAATCATATGTATTTTAAACGTGGGTGTTCTTATTTCTGAAAATTAAAACCAAACTTTATTAGAAAATCAAATATTATTAATAAAATCAGGTGTATTTTAAACGTGGATGTTCATATTTCTGAAAACTAAAACCCAAATTTATTGAAAAATCAAATATTATTGATAAAATCACATGTATTTTAAAAGTCGGTGTTCTTATTTCTGAACCCTAAAACCCAACTTTATTAAAAAATCAAGCGTTATTAATAAAATCAGATGTATTTTAAACATGGATGTTCGTATATCTTGAAACTAAAACCCAACTTTACTAAATCAAAATCAAATGTTATTGATAAAATCAGATGTATTTTAAACTGAGATGTTCATGTTTCTGAAAACTAAAACCCAACTTGATTTTAAAAATATGTAAAATTGTACCCAATTATTCAAAAAAATCAAATATTATTAATAAAATCAGATTTATTTTAAAAATGGATTTTCAGATTTCTGAAACTTCAAACCCAAATTTATTAGAAAATCCAATATTATTAATAAAATCAGATGTTAATAAAATCACATGTATTTTAAACGTGGTTGTTCTTATTTCTGAAAACTAAAATCCAACTTTATTAAAAAATCAAATATTATTAATAGAATCACATGTATTTTAAACGTGGGTGTTCTTATTTCCGAAAACTAAAACCCAAATTTATTAAAATATCAAATATTATTAATAAGATCATATATATATTTAACGTGGATACTCGTATTTCTTGACACTAAAACCAAACTTTATTTAAAAAAAATCAAATGTTATTAATAAAATCAAATGTATTTTAAACTGGGATGTTCATATTTCTGAAAACTAAAACCCAAATTTATTTTTTTTAAATATGCAAAAATGCACCCAATGAAGACTTCGATCGTCCCCTCCCTCCCAAAAATATATAAAAGTTAATCATGGGTTTCATACAACATGCACCTATGGACGGCTATGAAACCTAGCTCAGAAAAATGGGAAATAGTAAACCAAGCATCCCAAATCATAGGTTTCAGACAACATACACTTACGAAAGGTTAGGAAATCTAGCTCAGAAAATTCCAAAGTAGCAAACTAGACATCCCAAATTATAAGTTCCATGCGAAACACACCTACAAAGGGTTAAGAAACCTAGCCAAGAAAAGTCTAAAATAGTAAACCAAACATCGAAGTCACAAAATCTTCTGGACATCGCTAACCGTTTCCATAGACTGATACCAGTGATGTTATTGTAACATTTATGGCAAGTGGCCTAAGACTTATCATCCTCTCAGACTTATAACATCAGATGTATTCTAAACATGGATGTTCTTATTTCCAAAAACTAAAACCCAACTTTATTAGAAAATCTAATATTATTAATAAAATCAGATGTATTTTCAATAGGGATGTTCGTATTTCTAAAAATTAAAACCTAACTCTATTAAAAAAATCAAATATTATTAATAAAATCAGATGTATTTTAAACATTTATGTTCTTATTTCTGAAAACTAAAACCCAAATTTATTAGAAAATCAAATATTATTAATAAAACCAGATGTATTTTAAACGTGGATGTTCTTATTTCTGAAAACTAAAACCCCAGTTTATTGAAAAAAAATCAAATATTATTAATAAAATCACATGTATTTTAAACGTGGGTGCTGTTATTTCTGAAAACTAAAATAGAAACTTTATTAAAAAATCAAATATTATTAATAGAAGCACATGTAATTTAAACGTCGGTGTTCTTATTTCCAAAAAATAAAACCCAACTTTATTAAAATATCAAATATTATTAATAAAACCAGATGTATTTTAAACGTGGGCGCTCTTTTTTCTGAAAACTAAACCCAGCTTTATAAAAAAAAATCAAATATTATTATTAAAATAAAATGTATTTTAAAAGAGGATGTTCTTATTTCTGAAAAACTAGAACCAAACTTTATTAAAAATCAATGATTATTAATAGAATCACATGTACTTTAAACGTGGGTGTTCTTATTTCTAAAATCGGAAACCCAATTTTATTAAAATATCAAATATTATTTACAAAATCATATGTATTTTAAACGTGGGTGTTCTTATTTCTTGAAACTAAACCCAACTTTATTAAAAATCAAGTATTTCTAATAAAATCATATGTATTTTAAACGTGAATGTTCTTATTTCCGAAAACTAAAGTCCAAATTTATTAAAAAATCAAGTATTATTAATAAAATCTTATGTATTTAAACTTGGATGTTCTTATTTCCCAAAACTAAAACCCAACTTTATTAAAAAAATATCGAAAAATGTACCCAATGAGGCCTTGGATCATCCCTCACCTCCCAAAAAATATTAAAGTTAATCATGGGTTTCCTATGAAAGGCTATGAAACCTAGCTCAGAAAAGTGTAAAATAGTAAACCAAGCATCCCAAATCATAGGTTTCAGACAACATACACTTACGGAAGCTTTGAAAATCTAGCTGAGGAGAGTCCAAGATATCACACTAGACGTCCCAATCCTACGTTTCATGCATTACACACCTACGAAAGGTTAAGAAACCTAGCTAAGAAAAGTCTAAAAGAGTAAACCAAACATCCCAAATCATATATTTCATACAACACACACCTACGAGAAGCTAGGAAACCTAGGTCATAAAAATGCGAAATAGTAATCCAAGCACCCCAAATCATAAATTTCAGACAACACACACCTACAAAAGTTAATACATATAGCTTAAATGTGAATTTTTCATGCTTTAAGTATGTTTTATGTCATTTTAAGACATGTAAAAAAAGGTAAAAAAATTATCATGTTAAAAAAAATGAAAAAAAGTTAAAAAAAACTTCAAAACAAAGTAACAAAATGGGGGGATGGGCCCAAAATGTTGGAGGGAGGGGCCCCTTGGAGGTTAGGGAGAGGTACCCTTGGAGGTTGAGCACCTTGGTGGCTTGATGATGTAATATCGCACTGGAATTATGGGGAAAATGAACTTAGGGGCTTCCTAGATCACCTTAATACTAATGACCGAAATTTACAATTTACCTTTGAATTTGAAAATGCAAATAAATTATTGTTTTCTGCATATATTAATTATTCTTAGCATTGACAAACTGGCTTTTACAATTTACCGGAAACCCACACAAAATAACCTAAATCTACATTTTAAATCCAATCACCCCCCCCCCCAAAAGTTAAAAGAGGTGTTGTTACATCTGTTGTCGATCATGCCCTAAATCTTTGTTGGAGGGAGGGGACCCCTTGGGGGTTGGGGAGAGGGGTCTCTTGGAGGTTGACGTCCTTGATGGTTAGAGTCATTGGTGCTTACGGTCCTTGATGGTTCATACCCATAATCGTCTCACTAGTTCATTTCTAAGAATTGTTCAGAATTTCTTTATTAAAATTCTTTTCTTGACATCTACATCTTTATTAGTATCAACTTTTTAGTATACTAGATTACTAAAGCATATTTTATATTGACAACATTGCTTAAATGGTACTTGTGTATTATACAGAACACAGTGGAGAAGTAAAGCTAGGTCAAGTCACAAGGTCATCTTGACACGGATGACTCTATTACTTTCAAATTTTTAGCATACTCCATTGCCAGAAACAATATTTTATATCGCCAACATCCCATATTGTGTACTTGTCTATTATAACGAGCATAGCCGGTAAGTAAAGAACTGCTATCTTTGGCTCGAAGGCACATAAATTATCAAAGAATGTTCATGAGTTGAAATTGTGTCAACAAATAATACGCAGTTTCGACAACATCCTGTTACATAAATTCATGGTAAATTCACTGGAGGTCAAGTGATGTCACCTTGTTCAGTCGTATTGTAGCCCTCTAATTGGCTGTGATCTTGTTCACCCTGTAGTAATACTTGGCCTTCTACTACTCCCGTTTAAGCAGCAAATGCCCCATCAAATTTGCAATTTCTGTCATTTTGTTAGTCGAAGCAGTAATTTTGGCCCAAAGAGGTCAAATGAAAGGCAGTAAGAACTCTTGAGATATTCAGCCGTTTACACCGGCCTAAAAGCCACTGAATTATCCTTCCAGGTTCAAAGACTATAATGCCACACTCTGGTATAATCATCCCTAAAAATATGTGTAGTACTTACAAAAATAATCGGATATTGGTAGCAATTATTCAAGCTTTAGTTGTTAAAGCTGCTTAAATAGAGACTTTAGATTAAAGGCTGCTTAAATTAAAACTGTTTAATAGAAAAAATATTTTCCAACTGAAAGTAAGGAGTAAAACTAAAAGTTAAAACGGACAGAAATATTACGTATATAAGGAGGTTACACCCTCCCTAATGCCTCCCTCTTGACGCTAAAGTTTGACTTTTTCGTTCCAATAATTTAATAATGACTCCTGAAACACAAGGGCCGCTTAATTAGAATAATAAGCTTTTTCAAAGTTTTAAAAACTTTAGTGCAAAGAGCAATGTATTAAGGAGGGATCAACCAGCCTTATACTTAATAATTTCTGTTTGTTTTAATTTTTAATGCTGCTCCTTACTTTTAGTTGAAACTTATCGGCAAATTATATCGGTTTCGTATCGATAGTATACCTATCGGTATTAGACACAAAAAATTCCATTTTGGTCGGGCCATAATTTGTTTATTTACTTTTTGCATGTTAGCTTCTTTCCCAAGAAAAACTTGTTTTGTTTTATTTAATTTCTGAATGTTCTTTTAAATAATGCCAGGAAATTCGGCTCCCCCTCTTCCCCACCGAAAAATTATGATCCAATAAAATTATGATCCCCACCACAGAATGATCCTCCAACATAACTCTCCACCCAACCAAAAAAATCCCCTTAAATAAATCTTTGTATACTTCCCAATAACTAATGCTATACGTAAACAATGGGCAAAGTTTATAGTTTGCAGCCCTTCCCCTAGAGACTCGGGGGGGGGGCATGTCATCCTGACAGATATGGTTATTACATGTTTTGATAATGCTGAATAAAATGGCTGTCTCAAAATTTTGATCAGGCGACTTTGGGGAAAAATGGTTATGGGAGGGGGGCTAGCTGCCCTCCAATATTTTTGTCACTTAAAAGGGCACTAGAGCTTTTTATTCCCAATAAATTGATCCCCCTCCCGATCCTCTAGGATCACTGGTTTGATGTCATCACCCCTGTGGAAAGCAAACAAAGCAAAAACATATAAACACGCATCCGTGTTCTTTCTTCTGATAAAAAATACAAAATTTCACATTTTTGTGTATAGAGGCTTGAAATCTCTACAGCAGGGTTCTCTTATACGCTGAATTTCATAGTGTATGCTGAATCTGAATCTCATTAATATCACCTCATGTTTTGGGGGTGTTTCTTCCCTTTTTCGAAAATTGGGCAAATTTCCTAAGGCTCTTAACTTTTGATGAGTAACAATAAATTTGACGAATTTTATACATTCGATTAAGCCTCAAAATTCGACTCTTTTGATGTATCTATTGTTGTCAAGACTCTGTTTCTTAAAGTTTCGGTTACTATTAAGCCACGTTGCTCCTTACTTACAGTTTGTTAACACGAACGGTTTGAAATACCAGCCGAATGTAGTCACAGTAGCAATTCCAAGTAGTTACAGTCACAGTCGCAATTCCAAGTAGTTACAGTAACAGTCGCAATTCCAAGTAGTTACCGTCACAGTCAAAAGTAATCACAGTCACAAGTAGTCAAAACCACTGTGTCAAGTAATCACAGTTACGGTCATAATTAGTTGCAGCCACAAGCATCTGCAGTTACAAGTAGTTGTAGTCACAAGTAGTCAAAGTCGCAAACAGTAACAAGCAGTCGCAGGCAGTCACAGTCGTAAATAGTTGAAGTTTCAGTCATAAATAGGCGCATTAGCACTATTATCAGAAGTTTTGGCGTGAGTAGTAGTTCTAATATTAGCAATGTTGGGGATAGAAGTGGAAGTAGTATTTATGATAACCTTGAATGTTTCAACATAATACTTTTAGCCGTTCCTATGATATTGCTGAAGCCCCTTTTCGACAGCCTGCATGTATATAGTGTGTTTTGATTTAGTTCAACTTCCACTCCAACATCCTCTGAAATTTTCAACTTAATCTCCTTAGCCATTCTAGAAAAATTGTAGATACGCCCTGTTAACAACCCCATTTAAAGTTTCTACTTGTTACTTTTAGCCTTTTCTAAGATATCGCAAATACGTTTTTATGACAAACTTGGATGCACATAATTTGTTTTAGTTTTTAATTTATTTCAATATTCCTAATAATGTGCTCTGAAAATTCCAACGTAACACCCCTAGCTCTTCCTGGGATATTACACATACACCCTTTTGACAATCTGGATACCCATAGTGCCTTTTTCACTTAAATTTAAACCCCTCTCAGCTTTTCCTGATAATTATACCTTAATACCCTATTCTGTTCTTGAGACATTGTACCTATGGTATTTTGACAGCAAGGATGCACTTAAATCTTTTGATTTGGTTTAATAATAATAATAACAGTAGTAGCAGTTGTAATAGCAGTAACCAACTTATTACCCTCAGCCGTTCCTGAGATACTGCTGATACATCCTGTTAAAAACCTGCACACACATAGTGTCCATTGAGTTGGCTTAATATCAACATAAAGTTTTATTAATACTCTTTATTAAAGTTCTTATAAAAAATTAACTTGATTAAAGTTTAAAGCTTTATTAATACTTTTTATTAATACTTTGTATTAAAGTTTTTACTTAATAATCTGTTTCATTCCTGAGATATTGTACAAGTATACATAATTTCATTTAGATATGAAAAGTAAAAGTTGAAAAAACTTCCAAGTTCAAAAAAGGTTAAAAAGACGAAGTCCTGAAAAAAAATGTAACAAATTTTTTTTTCAAAAAGAAAAATCGCGACTAACATATGTATACCATTTTCATTTCATATTCGGAAAATATCATAACCAGTTTTTTAAAGTATATACAATGTTATTTAAGGACACGAAAAAAAAGTTGAAAAAATTTATAAGTTAAAAAAACTGAATCCTGAAAAAGATGTCACTGCAAAAGTTGCTTTTGTACTAGAAAAAAATCAGGACTAACATGATTATACGATTTTCATTTCATATTTCAAAAAATGTTATAAGCAAGTTTTTTGTTTGAAGTATACACAATGTCATTTAGACATATGAAAAAAAAGTTCCAAAATGTCTAAGTTAAAAAAATTAAATCCTGAAAAAAAGACCGCTTGTATCAATGTAGGCATGGAGACGACTACTTGTATCAATGTAGCTATGGTATGGCCTCTTGTATCAACGTATTCATGGTGTGAGCGCTTGTATCAATGTAGGCATAAGATGACCGCTTATATCAAATTTGGCATGGTTTGACTACCTGTATCAGTAGGCATGGTGTAATTAATTGCATCAATATAGGCATGGGGTGACCGCTTGTATCAATTTTGGCATAGGGTGACCGGTAGTCTCCTACAGTGAAATAGATGGCAGCACTAGGGGGCGAGTTTGTGTTTGTTACATCTATAGTGGAATAGTTTGCAGCACTAGGGGGCGCCACTTGTACCTACTGAGGTGGATGGGTACCACTTGTGCTTATTATGGCCCTACTACTCTTTATTTTGAAACTTCGAAGTCTTGGTTATTCCTGTATTAGTTATAGCACTCAATGCCGAAGCATCGAAATTACAAAAACCAAGTTTGAAACGCCTCAGCCCAATATATGGAACAATTTTTGTTCATTTTAAGCTGTAAGGCTTATCTTTGTATTCATTTAAAAAGAAAATGCCTTTGGTTATTTAATTAGCACAAAGATCAACGTGACACTAACTTTCCACCACGAAGCAAACAAAATCGAATTTTTACTTTTACTCTCATAAAAGTAGATTAGAATGAAAATTTATTTTCGTTTCGTTGAAAAAAAAAATTAGTGTTGTTCTTCCTTTTCATTTTACGCAAATCGTTTGTTTTTATTTTTTTTTCTCTTACAAAAATGTCTTAGACGAATAGCTAGTCAATAATATTTTCTTTTTCCAGCCGCAAATTCCTTTAGATATATTCCAAGTTGAATTAACTTTCAAAGAAAGTTTGCTAACAAATTTGATCATATATAATTCCTAGGAAATGTTAGAAAGATTTCACTTTTTATTTACTCAAATAGCAGTGATGAAAATGACGACTGACAGGAATGAATTAAGAAAGCTCCTTTCAAGCTGTTCAAGAGAAATGGATTCTCTTACCGAAAAGTTACCTTTCATTGACAGATGTTCTTTTATACGTGTTTTTAAACAGGATTTAGAAGCAGTTTGAGAAATTCAGTTTAATCCAGAATTTGTTTCTTCCTCAGGCTACTAATCATTAACAGTTTTCAACAATATACTCAAAATAGATTTAATAGTCGCAATAACATTTGTTCTCGACAGTTTCCTTTAACGGAAAGTCATTGAATCGACATATGCTCATCCTATACAGCGTTCGAGTGTCTGCTTTCAAGCGAACTTAATGGTCGAAAGTTATTAGTCAAAAACAAGCCATGCTACCAAATAGTTTTTAATGTCACTACTGCCTTGTGAAGATACATTTAAGGCATATTTTGCTTTAATAGTGTCGACAAAAATGCAACCAAATCTCAAACTGTCAAAATATTTTCATCAGTCCGTAAATGCATAACATTTACCAGCTAAATTTCTAGAAAAAGATTCTAGATAAATTTGGTAAATAAAAGGACGGAAGTAGTGACAGTAGATCTTAAAACTTCAATTCAATTTCAAAGCAGGTTTTATTCAAGAATACAAACAACCAAAGACCACACGACGAAAACACTAAAAAAAAAATGCAACAGAACAATTGACCCTCCTTGAGCTTCTGCTTGATTGGAGTAATCCTTTCAACATATGAATAAAATTTCAGAAAGAGAAGAAAAGAAAATAAAGAAAGAGAAATAAAAAATCTGCACTAGCCCTGCTCCTGGGCGCAGCATCCCTTCCAAACAACAAACTCATTCCACCTGCCAACACACTCAAAAAAACCTGTTTCTATCCAACATAAACTTAAACAATTTAAATCCATTTTGTTTTACTTTTTTGGTGGGAACTCGAGAGAGAGTAAAATTCAATTTAACTATTCTTCGAAAATCATACAACCGGAGACCAACTTTTTCAATGTCTCTAAGGAAAACCCACATATTTGCAGACTTTTTCAAAAATTCGGGCAACTGATTATCCTTCATTGTTTTCTTTGAAAAAGCTCAAAACAAACCAAATTACCTCATCTCTAGATTTTGAAAAAAAAAATAGTATATTTTTCCCCATTACTATATTTTTAAGAACTGACGCCACTGTTAGTCTTCATTAAGAATAGCTCCTATTTCCTAACGAATATGCCAAATCACTTTTCCTAAAGACGTAGACAATAAAAAAAGCAACTATACGTTTTTGTAGTGCTTTCAAGAATAAGCAGTAAAATTTAAAGTTTCATAATATTTTTTACATTTTATTATTTTTTCTCGATATTTCAGTTAGTTTATTTTTGACCTGGTGGCAAGACTGGTCACATGGGTAACATAAGATATTACATTTTCTGGAGGAATTTAAGGAAAAATCTTTCATATAATCGAAAATAATACCATTCTCTTTGGAAATCAAAGTCAATTCGAGGCTTCGTTCGTGTGATAGTTACCGTATATTTAAAGTCACTCAAAACTTTACGTTGAGGCTTTACAACAGATAAGAATTTTATCGTTTCACAATGACCTATATGGATATGAAAGAACTATTGAACAAATATAAGCCAAAAACTGCGGTATTTCTTTCATTCTTTTCTGTAAACCTTAGAAAAAAGTATTTATTCAAATAATTAATTCTTAATTCAAATAATCTTTAATAATATTTTATCCACGTCCCAAAGCAGCCAAAACAAAATTAAAGCACATTCGTGAAGTAGCTGTCTAGTTACAGACATTTTTCATATAACATTTCTTTGAAAATATTAATCAAACAGTTCGTGGTAACGAACTGTAAGTAAGGAGCGACCCGGCTCAATGATAACCGAAACTCTAAAAAACAGGATTTTGATACCAAGAGATACATCAAAATAATCAGATTTTAATTCTGATTTCAAATATATAAGTTTCATTAAGTTTAATCTTACCTATCAAAAGTTACGTGCCTGAGAAAATTTGGTTGATTTTCGAAAAAAGGGGGAAAGACCCCTAAAAGTTATAGAACATTAATGAAAATCACACCATCATATTCAGCGTATCAGAGAACCCTACTGTAGAGGTTTCAAGCTCCTATCTACAAAAATGTGGAATTTTCCATTTTTTGCCAGAAGAAAGATCACGGATGCGTGTTTATGTGTTTATTTTTTTTTTAGTTTTTTTGTTTTTTTTCCCAGAGGCGATCGTATCGACCCAGTGGTCCTATAATGTCGTGAGAGGGCTCATTGGAACGGAAATGAAAAGTTCTAGTGCCCTTTTTAAGTGACCAAAAAAAAATGGAGGGCAACTAGGCCCCTCCCACGCTCATTTTTTTCCCGAAGTCACCCGATCAAAATTTTGAGATAGCCATTTTGTTCAGTATGGTCGAAAATATGATAAAAATGTCTTTTGGGATGACTTGATCCCCCAAAGTCCCCAGGGGGAGGGCTGAAAGTTATGAACTTTACTCAATGTTAACATATAGTATTGGTTATTGGGAAGTATACAGACTTTTTCAGAGGAGATTTTTTCTGGTAGGGGGGGGAAGGAGGGGGGCGGGGGCGATATGGAAGGATCTTTCCATGAAGGAAGATTTCATGGGGGACGGGATAGTGCTAAGAAGGGGGCGCCGGATTTCCCAGCATTATTAAAGAAAAAGATCAGGAATTAAATAAAAAAAAACAAGTTTTTCAACTGATCAACTGATTGTGATTAAGAAGTCATTTTTAAAGAACTTGAAAAAAAATTTGAACTATAGTTTATAGAGCAGGGTATTGACTAGGGGGCGAACCCCCTAGTATCCGTGTTAAAAATTTATGAATATAGAAGTTCGTTACGTAAGTTAATTCTAAGTTACGTATATTTATTACTAATAAAAACAATCGTAAATAAAATTAAACAAGTTTCGAGAAAGCCATTTAACCAAATATAATATGCAAATTTTGTTTTAATTATTCATTTACGGTGAGCCAAAATCAAAATCTGCATTAATTCAAAAACGTTCAGAAATTAAATAAAAAGTTTTTTTAACCGAAAGTAATGAGCGACATTAAAACTTAAAGCGAACAGAAATTATTCCTTATATGAAAGGGCTGTCCCCTCCTCAACGCCTCGCTCTTTACGCTAAAGTTTGACTTTCTCACAACTCTATTTTTTTTTAAATAAGAAAAAAAGTTTAGCGTAAAGAGCGAGGCGTTGAGGAGGGGACAGCCCCTTTCATATACGGAATAATTTCTGTTCGTTTTAAGTTTTAATGTCGCTCCTTACTTTCAGTTAAAAAAACGTGTTTTTTTATTTAATTTTTCATTCAGATTCAACGCAACAGTAAGTTTTGCAGACAAGATGATATTTTCAAAAGTTTAAAAAAAAGAGTATAAAGGTAAATTATTGAAATCGCAACTAGTCCAGGACTTTTAGCTCAAAAAAGTGTCGAACCCGAAAAAAATTGCAATATAAACGAACATGGTACCAAAATGATCAGACAAAAATTCTGTACAACATACTAAAAGTCCCCATATATCCGAGTGGGGCGAGTACCCGAAAAACTGGGGAAAAGGGGGAAATGCGGGGGAAAATGGGAAAAATGCCGAACATGCCCAGAAAATAGTTTAAAGTGAGTTTTCTGAGGTTTTCACATACGCTGATTACGAAATTGACATCTAAAATTCTGTATAGAAAAAGAGTACTACGGAAAACGGGGGAACAGGGGAAAGAGGGGAGAAAAGAGAAGAATACAGGGTAGGGGTAGAAAGCGGTTTGAAAGATATTTTCTGGGTATTCCTATCTGGTGATTACGAAATTGAGAACTAAAATGATATAAAAAAATTGATTAACATAAAACGGGGAAATGGCGGGGGGAGGGAGGGGAAAAAGGGACATATACAGGGTAGGGGTAGAAAGCATGTGGAAATGTTTACAAATGTTAATACAGGAGATCTATAGAGGTTCGGCTACCCCATAGGTTCGGAAAAGGCAAAAAAAAACTTGAGAAAGAAATACGGAAATATACTGAAATTACTTTATTCCGTATTCCTCGCCGTTATCAACAAGCGCGTGGGTTCGTCAACATAATCCTGTTCTAATTCGACATTCAGTAAGAGAAGCAAGGTAGACTAGTCACCGCGGAGTTCGAGTGCCGACGACAAAGGTGAGCTGATCCTCCAGCGCATGGATGGCCAATCCGTCGAAAGTTTTTCATTCAGGAAGAAAGACAAAGTCGTTACACTGGCATCCGATGGGAACATAAGGATGGATGGCGAGATTTTGCATATCGACCCTGCACTGCTTTTTCAACGTCTTTCGACTGCTGCCCATACATCTGAAAATGACATGGCAGAAACTCTACGTTACTATTTCTACGTTACTACGTTACTACGTTACGAACTGTGCAGTTATCTGCCCGCTTTATTTGAGAAATCTGGCATAATGCGTCAGCCAGACAAACCTGCACTAGCGAAAGCAATATGGAAAGAAGCGAAAACGGACTCGATTCACCACCTGCCAGTGTCAGATCGTGTCACTGTAGTTGACGGAGGTTGGCTGCTTCATCAAGTACCTTGGAAGATTGGTGATACTTATGATTCAATCTGTGACAGCTATGTTAGTTTTGTTACTCGACGCTGTACCTCCCCTACTGTTGTCTTCGATGGATACAGCGCTGGTCCAACCACGAAAGATGCTACCCACAACCAACGGTGTAAGGGAAGCCAGCATCAAGTGATCGATTTCAGTTTAGGGATGAAGCTCCAGAAAAAGAAGAAAGAGTTTTTGAGCAACTCACAGAACAAATAGCGAATTATAAGCTACATCGGGGAAAAACTCAGAGCCAAAGGATTTGAAGTCGTCCATGCGAAGGACGATACTGACTATCTAATCGTGAAGACTGCCTTAACGAAAGCAGAAAACTCTGAAACAATAGTTCTTGGCAACGACACTGACCTTCTGATTCTACTCTTGTATCACCTCCCGCCTAATGCAAAAACACTTTACTTCGAATCGTCAACGAACGCAAAAGAAGCGATAACACGGTTCTGGTGCCTGAACGAAGTTAAAAAAAAATGGGAGAAGTATCCAGGCTAATTCTGGTAGGGCACGCACTCTTGGGATGTGACACGACCTCACGAGTTTTCGGACTTGGAAAGCAAGCTCTGCTACCTCTTTTGAAGAAGAGCGAAGTGTTCAGAAAAAAATGCGAAGTGTTTCTGGATGAATCATCGTCTAAAGATGAAATTGTGAAAGCGGGTGAATATCTTCTCCTCAGCTTGTATAAAGCACGACCAAACGAAGATCTCACTAAGTTTCGACATCGAATTTTCTTGGAAAAAGTTTCTTCGTCAAATACTACGGCGTTTGTTAAGCCTGAAAGATTTCCGCCAACCGAAGCTGCAGCTTCATTCCACTCCCAGCGAGTGCGCCTCCAGGTATCCCGTTGGAAAGGGGAACCAGCTGACCTCGACCCGGCTGACTGGAGTTGGGTCCTCAGAGACCATAAATACTCACCTGTGATGACCGATTTGTTGCCCGCACCTCAGACTCTTTTGAGTGTCTTGAGATGCAACTGTAAAACAGGCTGCGAGAACTCGCGATGCAACTGCAGGAAAAATAGATTAGCGTGTACGTTCGCGTGCAGAGAATGTCAGGGTATCAACTGTTAGACCAGGGACAACGAGATTGTCGAAGACGAGGAGCTCGACTAGTGACATCAATACTGTGTTTTTCAAGCTAACTCTACTGCCTTAAAACGTGCAGATTTTACCTATAGTTACTGAAGTTCTTTTTTTAGTTTTTTATTCAACGATATTGCCTTCGAAAGTACAAATTTTACCTATAATAGCTGAAGTTTTATACTGTGATCACTGCCAAGCGGTTGTTTTCTTTATGTTTTGTAATTCAAATGGTTGTAAGAAATGTCTGTGATTCAAGAAAGTAAAAGTTTGATACTTAAGCGAGTTATTTTGTCCATAGGCCTACTAACTTTCTAGTTGAAAATACTTTTTCTTACCTCTATAATATAAATTTCGGTGACCTAAAAGTGAAATGCCTTAAGAATGTATGTTAATTTGTTTATTAATAAAATTTGTATATAAAACACTGTGTCCTTTAGATTTCTTCTTCTACGTATAGGTGTGGTAAAGCCTTCTAATTAAGTCAAGTTGGAATTTGGTAAAAATATTAAGACACAAATACAAAAGTTTTGAAGTACCACTTTTTATTAAGATAAAGATACACATCCTGGAGTGTGTAAGCTTGGAGGAAACTTTCTCAATAACCAATTTCCTGGCTAAATACGTCAATGAGCCGGCTGGAGACGGTTATTTTTTCATATGTATATTCAGATATTTGAGACTGAAGACACACTCTTTGACTTTCAGGGCGAACCTCTGCCCGTTTATTATCTTATTAGAAATACTTCGGAATAATATCGGATTATTGTAAGTGTCTAAGTATCTTATTATATCTTTTTATAGTTTTCTGAGACTTGTGGTCTAATTGGGACAACCAGTCCCAGTAGAATATATATATATATATATATATATATATATATATATATATATATATATATATATATATATATATATATATATATATATATATATATATATATATATATATATATATATATATATATATATATATATATTATTAAACCTTGTATTACTATATGTTAACTGAATCAAAGCATTGTGTTGTAGCCAAGCTTTCTACAATCTACATTTAGTCTCTCGAATATACCCAGCTGGTACGCCTCATTAGTCTATTCATAGCCTAAGGCACGCTACCAAAGTTTAATTACCTTAGGGCAATAGTTTATCTCCCATATAAAGGGAGAATAAAGGAATCTACCACTACATCACCTTAATAACATAAGAACCACAATACCACATAGGTAATCTTCAGAAACGATAAGTGGTAACAGCTTGCTAGGATTCAACTTATATTCGTCTTGACGTGCAAAGTCAGGGCCACATTTTCTACAATATAGGGTAACTTATTTTTATTAAATCTCTTTGTAAAGTCAATAACACTACTCTGATTCGTATGATCAAATTCACGTTTTAAAATTTGCTCATTTGAAGCAATGTCGCATGCAAAATTCTCATATGAAGGTTCAATTTCTGTAATAGCCAAATAAAAGCCGAAAGGTTTATAATCAAAGTAGTCAGTATCTTCACAACGATGATGTAAAAACCAGACTCTTTTAGTATTCCAACAGTTGAAGCGTAGACCAGGTTCTTCTCCCCAAAATAATTTAAAGCCGCGACAATACCAGTCTCTTAAAATAAACTGAACTCACGCTTAGGGGTTTTCGCAATCAGGCCAGGATAAGTATTTTCCCATTGATAACATTTATCATAGTGACAATTGGAGCATAAGAATCCTCTAGGATTAGAGTAACAAACCTCTTCAAGACAAGAATTACAGTCATTAATTTGCACCGCATATCCTCTATGCTATTTACATTGATTGCATAATTTACACTTTTCATTAAAGTCATCAGCAAAAGTACAATTCTGACAGGATGACCAGCTGCCCAAAGTATACAAGCATAATGGACATGTGTAAAAAAAAATTCGATGTTGACTGCTCCACTTCCAAAAAAAAACTGACTCTCAAATAAGAAAAATGTCTCCTAGGAGCGTTAAAAATTGGCCTTCTGTGTAGTGGTTAAGAGCAAAACCACAATATCATTTTTTGTCTCAATTAATATATCTATAAATTGAGTAAAAGCCTGGGGATCACGACGACAAAGTTTCACACAATTGTCCAAAGAAAGGGAATCGGTTCCCATTATATCGTTAAGCATTTTTCCAGAAAATATCTTTCTTTGAAGAGATAATTCCAGAAAGTCATTATCTAAAACTAAACACTTTTCCAATTTTACTAGATTACGTAAGATTTTCTGATTCTCAAATCTATCAATTTTAACACTCTCACTACCAAATACAGACTGTTTTCTATAAATGATAATTCTCTTCAATATATTTCGCAAGCGCATTTAATCCATCTTGTAGTCTCTGTATATGCGCTATATTCACCTTAGCCGCAAAGCACAATTGTTCTTCCGACTTGAATTTGCTTAATGTTATAACATATCCATTATACATCTTGTCCCATTCTAGGGTTAGTGGAGAACCCCTTGTAATTTCTATCGCCACCTCAGGCACTCTAGGTCCCGTTTCATCAACACTTTTAATATTTAGTAATGTATAAGTATCCATGTTGACTGCTCCACTTCCAGAAGGAAACTGATCCTCAATCAATATTTTCAACCACCTGGGAATGTGTCTAGCCATGATTTTGCCTAGCAACAATGCGGGAATTTCGCCTAGTAGCAGGGACGAGGGTGTGTCACAGAAAAACAAAAGGGGGTGTGTACCGTGACAATTCATGCGCTAGAAATCTTGCCTAGAAACAAGACATGCGCTAGAAACAGGTACAAGGGGTTAGGAACTTCACTTGTTAGTTCCCCTGTTTTGATTTCCCTATTATTAATACTTTTCTATTATACGGACCACATTCCAAGTAATAATTCCTGGAAATTTTGCCTAGAAACAGGGCTTGCGCTTGGAATCTTGCCAACCATTCGCGATAAACAGGAATGCAGTGATGTCAGAGGGCATGTGCTTGAATCCTATGGGAAAAGGGATAGGGCTGCGCTTGAAAGCTGGGGTGGGCTGCACTTGAAAGCAGAGTGGCCCCACTACTGCCCTCCATTTTTTGGTCACTTAAACAGGGCGCTAGAACTTTTAATTTTTGTTCAAATGAGCCCATTCGCAACATTTTGGGATCACTGGATCGATAGGATCCCCCCTGGGGGAAAAACAAACAAACAAAAGCAAATAAACACGCAACCGTGATCTTTCTTCTAGCAAAAAGTACAAAATTCCAAATTTTTGCAGATGAAATGAAGTTGAGAAAATTCAATAGGTGAAACCATACTTGAGTCAAAGAAAATTTGCATTCTGACAATATGAATGAACTTGGATGTTTCAGAGTCCATTGCAAAAATATTTGACACTAAAAACAAAAAAGTGTGTGAATATATTTCGAGGTTTTTCTTCCTATTGAAACTTGCTTTATGATTAGAAACTTCCTTGCATAAAAATTGTGTAATTTATTACGTTTTTCAAAACATATTTGTGCTTGTGCTAAGATTGAGCTTATCATATAGAATCTACCCCTATAATTGGTAAGCGTTTGTGATCCTAAAGAAAAACTGTTTATAGGAAACTCATTTATTTGTATAAACCGATAAAATTACTCGAACATCCAAATTTTAAGATATCTAATTCAATTTGTTAATTGACATTTCATAACTTGGATGTTTCAGAGTCCATTGCAAAAATATTTGACACTAAAAACAAAAAAGTGTGTGAATATATTTCGAGGTTTTTCTTCCTATTGAAACTTGCTTTATGATTAGAAACTTCCTTGCATAAAAATTGTGTAATTTATTACGTTTTTCAAAACATATTTGTGCTTGTGCTAAGATTGAGCTTACCATATAGAATCTACCCCTAAATTGGTAAGCGTTTGTGATCCTAAAGAAAAACTGTTTATAGGAAACTCATTTATTTGTATAAACCGATAAAATTACTCCAACATCCAAATTTTAAGATATCTAATTCAATTTGTTAATTGACATTTCATGGTGTAAAACAGAATAACAAACCTGGTTATCTCAGCAGGTAGATCATCAAACTCTACATCTCGAGTTAGTGGGTACAAGCTAAGTTTGAGACTTTTTTTTCCGTTGGCAAAAAGTAAAAAGCTGAGGACATGTTCCATATTGCATAAAGGACGCATTTTTGGAGGAAAAAATAAATATTTTATTATGTTACGCATGCAGATGGACTCAGATAGAAGCATTCAGGAACGTTATTTTTAGGGGTGGGGGAGTAAAAATATTTTTCTTGGAAATTATGAAAGTATTTCATGACGGTGTAAAACAGACTAACAAACCTTGTTATCTCAGCAGGTAGATCATCAATCTCTAAATCTCGAGGTATTGCGTTCAAGCTAAGTTTTTTTTTTGCCCCTTGGCAAAAAGTAAAAAGCTGAGGATATGTTCCATTTTGAGCGAAGGCCGCGTGAGTAGAATGGGGGGTACCAGCGCGATCCCTCACCCCTGCTGCCACCTATAACTTTTTTGCACTCCATATATGGGCATGGAATCCCTAGGGAGAATGATTACGTAATCGGTCAATGACCTCTTTTTTCCAAGGTCGATTTATTTGATGTTTCTATGTGTAATAACTCCTGAACGAAGGTTGCACATGCGCATTGAATTCTAACGGGAGCAATGTTATTGATCTAGGACTCGAGGGGGAAGTGAATTTCTGAGAAATTGATTGTGTAATCAAAGTGTGTCTATGACCTAAATTTCCAAGGGTTCTACTCCGATACGAACCACGTGGTTTATGGTCCTAATATAGGCATAGAGTCATTAGGGAGAACACGTGGTTAATGGGGTTAATGACCTAAATTTGATTGCGTAATCAAAGTGTGTCAACAACAACAACATCGACCTTGACATTCGCTGAGAGCGTGCACTTACAACAACAACAACATCGACCTTGGAACACCTGTGCTGTCGACCTCAATTCACCTATCGTGAATCAATAATTCCCCTTAGAAACAACAAATTAATTCCCCTTTCTTGACAGATCAATCAACCAATGACATCATCTGTCAGACTTTAAAAATTTTCGCCTAGAAACGGATCTCCAGGAATAGATCCAAGTCATTAATGTCATTGCCTCGGAAACAACTCTTTTGGTCGAACTCCAAAGGATATTAATAACCAAAGGCCATGGGAACAATTCTCCAAGAAACATCTTAGCGATGAATTATTTTAGTGCGGGAATCAGGTTTCTTATTAATTTGAAATGCATTAGCGCAGAGATGCCAAAAACAAAAGGAACACGCTGAAATTACGTTTAGGGATTATTTGGGCGAAACCGTTTTAGACAGGCTATGGAACTATTTCGGCGAAACAGTTAGAGACATTTTAAAAGATGATTTTTGAAGAGATTTTAGAAGAGAATTTAATGGTGAAACTATGTGGTCGTTATAATACACAAGTTTCATTTGAACAGTGTTGTGAGGTCCGCTAACCCAACCCCAAAGGGTTCCAATCCTCCTACCCCAACCCCGAAGGAAGCCCCCGGTACTCAAAGGACCCCCAAGCTCCCAAAAAGCCCCAGCCCCCCAAACGCCCTCCTCAGACCCCCAAAGGCCCTCCTCTGGTCCTCAAAGGGCCCCCGGACCCCCCAAAGGACCATCGAGCTCCCAAAGGACCAACGGGGTCCCAAAGGCCCTCCACCGGTCCCCAAATGTCCCCCACGGCCCCCCATTGCCCCCCCGGCCCCCCCACGCCCCCCCGGTGCCCCAAAGGCCCTCCCTCTGCCCCAAAGGCCCTCCCCCGGCCCTCAAAGGTCCCCTGGACCAGAGAAGCGCCGCCAGGATGTGCCGGGGGCCCGAAAAGCGCTGCAGGATGTGCCGCAGGGATGCGCCGTGGGTCAGGAAAGCGCCGCGGGGAATGCGCCGCAGGGAGGCACCACAGGAAAGTGCCGCAGCAAGAACCGCAGGGATGCGCTGCAAAAAAAAGTAAACTAACCAGTAAAAAGTTCGAAATTTTATCCACCCCACGCCCGCCTCAGACCCCCACAGGCCCTCCCCTGGTCCTCCAAGGTCCCCCGGGCTCCCAAAGGACCAACCGGCCCCCAAGGGTCCCCCGGGCCCCCAAAGGTCCTCCCGCGGTCCCCAAAGGTCCACTGGGCTCCCAAAGGCACTCCCCCGGTCCCCAAAGATCCCCCGCACCCCCAACCCCCTCCCATGGCCCCCAACGCCCACCCCCAGGCCCCCTACCTGCACCCAAAACTTAAACACACAAAAAAACAGACAAACACACACAAAAACTAACACAAACACACGAAAACTTACACACACACACACGAAAACTTACACACACACCCCAAATCTTACACACACACACACACACAAAAACTTACACACACACACACACACAAAAACTTACACATGCAAATGAAAACTTACATGCACACACAAAAACTTACATGCACACAAAAACTTACACACACACACACACAAAACATACACACACACACACACACACGAAAACACAAACACACACTCCAAAACACACACACACACAAAAAATTACACACACACACAAAAATACACACACACACAAAAACTTACACACACACAAAAAAACTTACACACACACACACACACACACACACACAAAACTTACACACACACACACGAAAACTTACACACACACACACAAAAACTTACACACACACGCCAAAACTCACACACACAAAAACTTACACACACACACACACACACACACAAAACTAAAACAAACACACACGAAAAATTACACCCACACGAAAAAAATAACACACACAAAATCTTACACACACACACACACACACACACACACAAACTTAGACACACACACACACAAAAACTTACACACACACAAACATACACACACACACACACACACAAACTTAGACACACACAAAAAAAACTAACATCCACACACAAAAGCTTAGACACACACAAAACACACACACACACACACAAACACTAAGACCCACACGCAAAAACTAACAAGCACACAAAAACTTACATGCACACAAAAACTTACAAACACACAAAAACTTACAAACACTCACAAAAACTTACACACACACACAAAAACTTACACACACACACACACGAAAACTTACACACACACGTCAAAACTTACACACACACGCCAAGACTTACACACACACACACAAACACACACACACACACACACAAAACTTACACATGCACACGAAAACTTACATGCACACAAAAACTTACATGCACACAAAGACTTACACTCACACACACACACAAGACTTACACACACACACACACACGAAAACTCACACACACACGCCAAAACTTACACACACACAAAGACTTACACACACACACACACACACACACAAAAACTTACACACGGACACACAAAAACTCACACACACACGCATACAAACACTTGCACACACACACACACACACAAAACTTACACACACACACACGAAAACTTACACACACACGCCAAAACTTACACACACACAAAACTTACACACACACACACACACACACACACATGCACACGAAAACTTACACATGCACACAAAAACTTACATGCACACACAAGACTTACACACACACACACACACACACACACACACAAAACTTACACACACAAACACACGAAAACTCACACACACACGCCAAAACTTACACACACACAAAAACTTACACACACACACACACACACACACAAACTTACACATGACACACAAAAACACTCACACACACACGCACAAAAACTTACACACACACACACACACAAACTTACACACACACACACGAAAACTTACACACACACGCCAAAACTTACACACACAAAAACTTACACATGCACACGAAAACTTACACACAAACACGCGCCAAAACTTACACACACACACACAAAAACTTACACACACACACACACACACAAACTCACACACACACACACACACACACAAACTTACACATGCACACAAAAACTTACATGCACACAAAAACTTACATGCACACAAAAACTTACACACACACAAAAACTTACACACATGCACAAAAACTTACACACACACAAAAACTTACACACACACATGAAAACTTACGCACACACACACACACACACACACACACACAAACTTACACATGCTCACGAAAACTAACATGCACATAAAAACTTACATGCACACAAAAACCTACACACACGCACAAATCTTACACGCACACACAAAAACTTACACACACACACACAAAGAATTACACACACACACGAAAACATACACACACACACACAAAAACTAACACAAAAAAAATAAAACTAACACACACACACGAAAAAACTTAAACACACACCACGAAACTTAAACACACCCAAAAACTTACACACACACACACACAAAAACTTACACATGCACACGAAAACTAACAAGCACACAAAAACACACACACACACACACACACACACACAAAACTCACACACACACACACACGAAAACTTACACACACACTCAAAAACTTAAACACACAAAAAATCTCACACACACACACACAAAAACTTACACATGCACACAAAAACTTACATGCACACAAAACACATGCACACAAAAACATACACACACACACACACACACACACACACACACACACACACACACACGAAACTTACACACACACGCCAAAACTTACACACACACACAAACTTACACACACACACACACACACACACACAAACTTACACATGGACACAACAAAAACTCACACACACACGCACAAAAACTTACAAACACACACACACGCACAAAACTTACACACACACACACGAAAACTCACAAACACACTCCAAAACTTACACACACAAAAACTTACACACACACACACAAACACATGCACACAAACAAAGACACACACACAAACGCACCCACACAAACACACACAAACTAAAAAACACACACAAAAACTTACACCCACACACAAAACAGACACACAAAAACTTACACACACACACAAAACTTACACCCACACGCAAAAACTTACATGCACACAAAAACTTACATGCACACAAAAACTTACACACACACACACAAAACTTACACACACGCACAAAAACTTACACACACACAAAAACTTACACACACACACACACACACACACACACACACACACACACAAACTTACACATGCACATGAAAACTTACATGCACACAAAAACTTACACACACACACACACACACGAAAACTTACACACACACACGTCAAAACTTACACACACAAAAGCATAGACACACAAAAACTTACACACACACACACACAAAAACTTACACCCACACGCAAAAGCTTACACCCACACGCAAAAACTTACATGCACACAAAAACTTACATGTACACAAAAGCTTACACACTCAAAAACACTGACACACAAGATCAAAAACTTAAACTATATCAATCTCTAATACAATACCTATATTACTATTATTAACACACAAACAAACACACACATACACACGAAAAAAACTTAAACATGCAAAAGAAAACTTAAATGCACATAAAAAATTACATGCACACAAAAACTTACACAAACCCACAAAAACATACTCTCACACACAAAAACTTACACACACACACGAAAACTTACAAACACACAAGAAAACTTACACACACACACACAAAAACTTACACACACACACATTAAAACTAACACACACACACGATAAATTACACACACACGCAAAAACTTACACACACACAAAAACTTACACACACACACACAAAAACTTTCACATGCACACGAAAACTTACACACACACACACACACACACACACAAACTCACACACACACAAACACACACTAAAACTTACACACACACGCCAAAACTTACACACACACAAAAACTACACACACACACACACACACACACAAAAACTTACACATGCACACGAAAACTTACATGCACACAAAAACTTACATGCACACAAAAACACACACACACACACACACACAAAACTCACACACACACACACACGAAATACTAAAAACACAAGACAAAAATTACACACACACAAAAACTTACACACACACACACACACACACACACAAACTATCAACAGAACAAAACAAAAACTCACACACACACGAACACACACAAAAAAACACACACACACACACACACAAAACTTACACACACACACACGCAAACACACACACACACAGCCAAAACTTACACACACAAAAACTTACACACACACACACACACACACACACACACACACACACACACACAAAAAAACTTACACACACACACAAACACACACAAACTTACAAACACACACAAAAACTTACACCCACACACAAAAGCTTAGACACACAAAAACTTACACACACACACAATAACTTAAACACACAAGCAAAAACTTAAATGCACACAAAAACTTACATTCACAAAAAAACTAAAACACACACAAAAACTTACACACACACACAAAAACTTACACACACACACACACACTTAAATACACACAAAAAATTACACACACAAACACACACACACACACACTAACACAAGCACACGAAAACTAACAATCACACAAAAACTTACACACACACACACACACACAAAAACTTACACACACACACGAAAAAACAAACACACACAAAAACTAAGACACACAAAAACAAACACACACACACACAAAAACAAACACACACACTCAAAAACTTACATGAACACAAAAACTAACATGCACACAAAAACTTACATGCACACAAAAACTTACACACACGTACAAAAACTTACACACACACACACAAAAACTTACACACACACACACGAAGACTGACGCACACACACAAAACCTGACACATACACACAAAAACTTACACACTTACCATATCGCAGTTACATTGTCTTAATTTTTCAAATTTCATTTTGAATTTCTGTCGTGAAATGTAAGAGTTGGAATATTTCAGTAGTGACTTGTGGTGCTTTACCTTCTCACAGTTACATTCTCTTGATTTTTCGAAGTTCATTTTGAATTTCTGTCATGAAATGCAAGAGTTGGAAAATTGGGGTCTTAGTCCACCAGCCCGATTGGTGGAAATCCACTAGCTCAGTATTGGGGTCCCAGTCCACCAGCCTGAACGGTGGAACTTCACTTGCTCAGAATTGGGGTCTTAGTCCACCAGCCTGAATGGTGGAAATCCACTAGCTCAATATTGGGGTCTCAGTCCACCAGTCTGAATGGTGGAAATTCACTGTTTAAGTTAGGTTAGGTTAAATTATCATGAGCGATCATTATAACTTAACCTAAAATTTACCGGTGAGTATGTTTTTGTTAGACTAGATTAAGTTATTTTAGGTTAAGTTATGTTAGGTTAGCCAATGTATGCTTCACATAGGTTAGCTTAGGTTAGGTGAGAGACAGGCAAAAAGTTAGGTGTATGATTAGGTTAGGTTAGGTTAGATTAAGTTAGGTTAGGTTAAGTTAGGTTAGGCTAGGTTAGCCTACGTACGCGCGCGTACGTAGGCTAACCTAGCCTAACCTAACTTAACCTAACCTAATTTAATCTAACCTAACCTAATCATACACCTAACTTTTTGCCTGTCTCTCACCTAACCTAAGCTAACCTGAGTGAAGCGTACATGGGCTAACCTAACATAACTTAACCTAACCTAACTTAAGCTAGCCTAACATAACCATACTCGCCGGAAAAGGTTAGGATAACTTATCAGGGGCGCAAATGATAAGTTAACCTAACCTAACTTAAACAGTGAAGTTCCACCATTCAGACTGGTGGACTGAGACCCCAATATTGAGCTAGTGGATTTCCACCATTCAGGCTGGTAGACTAAGACCCCAATTCTGAGCTAGTGAATTTCCACCGTTCAGGCTGGTGGACTGGGACCCCAATACTGAGCTAGTGGATTTCCACCATTCGGGCTGGTGGACTGAGACCCCAATTTTCCAACGCGTGCATTTCATGACAGAAATTCAAAATGAACTTCGAAAAATCAAGAGAATGTAACTGTGAGAAGGTAAAGCACAACAAGTCACTACTGAAATATTCCAACTCTTGCATTTCACGACATAAATTCAAAATGAAATTTGAAAAATTAAGAGACTGTAACAGTGATATGGTAAGTGTGTAAGTTTTTGTGTGTGTGTGTGTGTAAGTTTTCGTGTGTGTGCTTAATTTTTCGTGTGTGTGTGTGTTAGTTTTTTTGTGTGAGTTAAAGTTTTTTTTAGTGTATGTTAGTTTTTATGTGAATGTAAGTTTTGTGTGCATGTAAGTTTTTGTGTGAATGTAAGATTTTTTGTGTGGGTGTAAGTTTTTGTGTGTGTGTGTGTAAGTTTTTGTGTGTCTAAGCTTTTGTGTGTGTAAGTTTTGACGTGTGTGTGTGTCAGTTTTCGTGTGTGTGTGTGTGTGTTAGTTTTTGTGTGCATGTTAGTTTTCGTGTGCATGTGTAAGTGTGTGTGTGTGTATCTGTGTGTGTAATTTTTTGTGTGTGTGTAAGTTTTTGTGTGTGTGTGTAAGTTTTTTTGTTTTTGTTTAAGTTTTTGTTTGTGTGTAAGTTTTTGTTTTCATGTAAGTTTTAGTGTTCATTTAAGTTTCTGCGTGTTGTTTTTAGTTATTGTGTGTGTGTGTAAGTTTTTGTGTGTCTAAGATTTTGCGTGTGGGTGTAAGTTTTTGTGTGTGTTTGTAAGTTTGTGTGTGTTTGTGTGTGTGTGTAAGTTTGTGTGTGTGTGTGTGTATGTGTGTGTGTGTGTGTGTGTGTGTGTGTGTAAGTTTTTGTGTGTGTAAGTTTTGGCGTGTGTGTGTGAGTTTTGGTGTGTGTGTGTGTAAGTTGTGTGTGTGTGTGTGTGTGTGTTTGTAAGTTTTTGTGCGTGTGTGTGTGAGTTTTTGTTGTGTTCTTGTGTAAGTTTGTGTGTGTGTGTGTGTGTGTGTAAGTTTTTGAGTGTGTGCAAGTTTTGGCGTGTGTGTGTGTAAGTTTTCGTGTGTGTGTGTGTGTGTGAGTTTTGTGTGTGTGTGTTTGTGTGTGTGTGTGTTTTTGTGTGAATGTAAGTTTTTGTGTGAATTTTAGTTTTCGAGTGGATGTGTTAATTTTTGTGTGTGTGTGTGTGTGTGTGTATGTTTTTTTGTTTGTTTACGTTTTGGCGTGTGTTTGTATGTTTTCGTTTGTGTTTGTGTGTGTTTGTGTGAGTTTTGTGTGTGTGTGTGTGTGTGTGTGTGTGTGTGTAAGTTTTTGTGTGCATGTAAGTTTTGTGTGTGTGTGTGTGTGTGTAAGTTTTTGTGTGTGTGTAAGTTTTGGCGCGTGTGTGTAAGTTTTCGTGTCTGTGTGTAAGTTTTCATGTGTGTTTGTGTAAGTGTTTGTGTGTGTGTGTGTAAGTGTTCGTGTGTGTGTGTAAGTTTTCGTGTGTGTGTGTAAGTTTTTGTGTGTGCGTGTAAGATTTTGTGCGTGTGTGTAAGTTTTTGTGTGCATGTAAGTTTTTATGTGCATGTAAGTTTTCGTGTGCACGTTTAAGTTTTTTGTATGTATGTGTGTGTGTCTGTTTGTATAAGTTTTCGTGTGTTTGCGTATGTTTTTTTGTGTGTGTGTAAGTTTTTGTGCGTGTGTTTAAGTTTTAGTGTTTGTGTAAGTTTTTTTGTAAATTTTAGGTTTCGTGTGCATGTTAGTTTTTTCGTGTGTTTGTAAGTTTTTTCTTGCGGGTGTTTGTTTTTGTGTGTGTGTGTGTGTAAGTTTTTGTGTGTCTTTTGTTTTGTTTGTGTATGTTTTGTCGTGTGTGTGTGTAAGTTTTCGTGTGTGTGTGTGTGTGTGTATGTTTTTGTGTGAGTTTTAGTTTTAATGTGCTTGTGTTATTTTTTGTGTGTGTTTGTGTGTGTGTGTTAGTTTTTGTGTGTGTGTAAGTTTTTGTGTGTGTGTAATTTTTTGTGCGTGTGTGTAAGTTTTGTGTGTGTGTGTGTAAGTTTTTGTGCGTATGTTAGTTTTTGTGTGCTTGTTAGTTCTTGCGTGTGGTTGTTATCTTTTGTGTGTGTGTGTAAGTTTTGTGTGTCTCAGATATTGTTTGTTTATGTTATTTATTGTGTGTGTTTGTATGTTTGTGTTTGTTTGTGTGTGTGTGTGTATGTTTTTGTGTGTGTGTGTGTGTGTGTGTGAGTGTTTGTGTGTGTGTGTGTGTGTAAGTTTTTTTGTGTTTTAGTTTTGTAGTGTGTGTGTGAGTTTTAGTGTGTGTTTGTGTATGTTTTGTGTGTGTGTGTGTGTGTTAGTTTTTGTGCGTGTGTGTGTGAGTTTTTTTGTGTTCATGTGTAAGTTTGTGTGTGTGTGTGTGTGTGTGTGTGTGTGTGTGTGTGTGTGTAAGTTTTTGTGTGTGTGTGTGTGTGTG